>NW_026968301.1:0-106884 GCF_028390025.1 Pseudophryne corroboree
ACCATCCCTACAAAGGTGTTAATCAGAGACTTGGCTTTGTGGACACTTTTCAGAGAACAAATTTGTTAGCATAAAAATAAAGCCAGAAAATGAAGAGCTGTTTAATCACGCAATTTGATTTTTTTGCCAGCATATTTCTTTTTCTCTGCAACCCACTGCTAAATTGTGCTTCCTAGATGTTTTTATAAAATCACTGAATCAAATCTAACTCTGATTAAATCAGAGAAGGCCAGGTACCCTACACCATAACAGGGGGTATGAAATTTGACTTGCCTACTTAAAGATCACCAAAATCTGATAACAAGGTCAATTAGGTCGGATTGAACCACCAACCTTTTGGTTAATAGCCATACATACTAACTGATTGCGCCACAGAGACACTTTGCAAAAGTTCATACTGACAAAGGCTAATAAGCATTCATCTAAAACGTTTCCTAGAAAAACTTTAAAAAGTCAATAATCTGGAGAGTTTTTGTAAGATGTTTCTTCCATCAACCAACGAAGAAACACATTGGTACTTTCCCATGATGAGTGAGTGCTTCAGGATCTCTTGCACTTACATGTGCAGCAGAGTACTGCAATGGAAGCATGCTGGGCCCATAAGCCAGAGGTAGGCAGATTGAAACTATCCTCTGCTATATTCATTTTTTTTTGTTAATTAAAGTAATCCAAAACTGGGATTGATATTTTGGCTCTTTTATTTTTACTTAAAGTACAATAACTTTTACACTTTTAATTTGTTTTAATAGTATATTGACAGTATTGTTTTCTTTCAGAAATCCACTTCATTTTCTTTACCCTATTATTAAAATGGTAATTGACAAAAACAAACTACATTGTCACCAGAAGAGCAATACAAAATGTACAAGTGATATATTAAAATCATCTTTCCAGCTTGAATTTCAATGATGCATTGGGGCAACGATTTTGTGAGAAACATCTTCACCCTTAAATAAAGATTTTCTTAATTCCTTACCTGTGTGCTAATTAGATATCACCTTGTTTTCACATTAAACAGACTTCCACATGAGAAAGCAGCTTAAACAGCTCTTCATTTTCTGGCTTTATTTTTATGCTAACAAATTTGTTCTCTGAAAAGTGTCCACAAAGCCAAGTCTCTGATTAACACCTTTGTAGGGATGGTTTTTCACCTGTTACTAAATTAAACTTGCTTCATTGGAAAGGCAGCAAGATGCATCCTCATTTCAATGTCTACTGAAATAATACAGGTTGACACCAGGAAACATTAACGCCACTGCATCCTTGCTGCTTTCTCATGTGGAAGTCTGTTTAATGTGAAAACAAGGTGATATCTAATTAGCACACAGGTAAGGAATTAATAAAATCTTTATTTAAGGGTGAAGATGTTTCTCACAAAATCGTTGCCCCAATGCATCATTGAAATTCAAGCTGGAAAGATGATTTTAATATATCACTTGTACATTTTGTATTGCTCTTCTGGTGACAATGTAGTTTGTTTTTGTCAATTACCATTTTAATAATAGGGTAAAGAAAATGAAGTGGATTTCTGAAAGAAAACAATACTGTCAATATACTATTAAAACAAATTAAAATGGTAAAAGTTATTGTACTTTAAGTAAAAATAAAAGAGCCAAAATATCAATCCCAGTTTTGGATTACTTTAATTAACAAAAAAAAAATGCATATAGCAGAGGATAGTTTCAATCTGCCTACCTCTGGCTTATGGGCCCAGCATGCTTCCATTGCAGTACTCTGCTGCACATGTAAGTGCAAGAGATCCTGAAGCACTCACTCATCATGGGAAAGTACCAATGTGTTTCTTCGTTGGTTGATGGAAGAAACATCTTACAAAAACTCTCCAGATTATTGACTTTTTAAAGTTTTTCTAGGAAACGTTTTAGATGAATGCTTATTAGCCTTTGTCAGTATGAACTTTTGCAAAGTGTCTCTGTGGCGCAATCAGTTAGTATGTACGGCTATTAACCAAAAGGTTGGTGGTTCAATCCCACCCAGGGACCTAATTGACCTTGTTATCAGATTTTGGTGATCTTTAAGTAGGCAAGTCAAATTTCATACCCCCTGTTATGGTGTAGGGTACCTTGCCTTCTCTGATTTAATCAGAGTTAGATTTGATTCAGTGATTTTATAAAAACATCTAGGAAGCACAATTTAGCAGTGGGTTGCAGAGAAAAAGAAATATGCTGGCAAAAAAAATCAAATTGCGTGATTAAACAGCTCTTCATTTTCTGGCTTTATTTTTATGCTAACAAATTTGTTCTCTGAAAATTGTCCACAAAGCCAAGTCTCTGATTAACACCTTTGTAGGGATGGTCTTTCACCTATTACTAAATGAAACTTGCTTCATTGGAAAGGCAGTAAGATGCATCCTCATTTCAATGTCTACTGAAATAATACAGGTTGACACCAGGAAACATTAACGCCACTGCATCCTTGCTGCTTTCTCATGTGGAAGTCTGTTTAATATGAAAACAAGGTGATATCTAATTAGCACACAGGTAAGGAATTAAGAAAATCTTTATTTAAGGGTGAAGATGTTTCTCACAAAATCGTTGCCCCAATGCATCATTGTAATTCAAGCTGGAAAGATGATTTTAATATATCACTTGTACATTTTGAATTGCTCTTCTGGTGACAATGTAGTTTGTTTTTGTCAATTACCATTTAAAAAATAGGGTAAAGAAAATTAAGTGGATTTTTGAAAGAAAACAATACTGTCAATATACTATTAAAACAAATTAAAATGGTAAAAGTTATTGTACTTTAAGTAAAAATAAAAGAGCCAAAATATCAATCCCAGTTTTGGATTACTTTAATTAACAAACAATAAAATGCATATAGCAGAGGATAGTTTCAATCTGCCTACCTCTGGGTTATGGGCCCAGCATGCTTCCATTGCTGTACTCTGCTGCACATGTAAGTGCAAGAGATCCTGAAGCACTCACTCAACATGGGAAAGTACCAATGTGTTTCTTCGTTGGTTGATGGAAGAAACATCTTACAAAAACTCTCCAGATTATTGACTTTTTAAAGTTTTTTTAGGAAACGTTTTAGATGAATGCTTATTAGCCCTTGTCAGTATATACTTTCACAATGTGTCTCTGTGGCGCAATCAGTTAGTGTTTACGGCTATTAACCAAAAGGTTGGTGGTTCAATCCCACCCAGGGACGTAATTGACCTTGTTATCAGATTTTGGTGATCTTTAAGTAGACAAGTCAAAATTTCAAACCCCCTGTTATGGTGTAGGGTACCTGGCCTTCTCTGATGTAATCAGAGTTAGATTTGATTCAGTGATTTTATAAAAACAGCTAGGAAGCACAATTTAGCAGTGGGTTGCAGAGAAAAAGAAATATGCTGGCAAAAAAATCCATTTGAGTGATTAAACAGCTCTTCATTTTCTGGCTTTATTTTTATGCTAACAAATTTGTTCTCTGAAAAGGGTCCACAAAGCCAAGTCTCTGATTAACACCTTTGTAGGGATGGTTTTTCACCTATTACTAAATTAAACTTGCTTCATTGGAAAGGCAGCAAGATGCATCCTCATTTCAATGTCTACTGAAATAATACAGGTTGACACCAGGAAACATTAACGCCACTGCATCCTTGCTGCTTTCTCATGTGGAAGTCTGTTTAATGTGAAAACAAGGTGATATCTAATTAGCACACAGGTAAGGAATTAATAAAATCTTTATTTAAGGGTGAAGATGTTTCTCACAAAATCGTTGCCCCAATGCATCATTGAAATTCAAGCTGGAAAGATGATTTTAATATATCACTTGTACATTTTGTATTGCTCTTCTGGTGACAATGTAGTTTGTTTTTGTCAATTACCATTTTAATAATAGGGTAAAGAAAATGAAGTGGATTTCTGAAAGAAAACAATACTGTCAATATACTATTAAAACAAATTAAAATGGTAAAGGTTATTGTACTTTAAGTAAAAATAAAAGAGCCAAAATATCAATCCCAGTTTTGGATTACTTTAATTAACAAAAAAAAATGCATATAGCAGAGGATAGTTTCAATCTGCCTACCTCTGGCTTATGGGCCCAGCATGCTTCCATTGCAGTACTCTGCTGCACATGTAAGTGCAAGAGATCCTGAAGCACTCACTCATCATGGGAAAGTACCAATGTGTTTCTTCGTTGGTTGATGGAAGAAACATCTTACAAAAACTCTCCAGATTATTGACTTTTTAAAGTTTTTCTAGGAAACGTTTTAGATGAATGCTTATTAGCCTTTGTCAGTATGAACTTTTGCAAAGTGTCTCTGTGGCGCAATCAGTTAGTATGTACGGCTATTAACCAAAAGGTTGGTGGTTCAATCCCACCCAGGGACCTAATTGACCTTGTTATCAGATTTTGGTGATCTTTAAGTAGGCAAGTCAAATTTCATACCCCCTGTTATGGTGTAGGGTACCTTGCCTTCTCTGATTTAATCAGAGTTAGATTTGATTCAGTGATTTTATAAAAACATCTAGGAAGCACAATTTAGCAGTGGGTTGCAGAGAAAAAGAAATATGCTGGCAAAAAAAATCAAATTGCGTGATTAAACAGCTCTTCATTTTCTGGCTTTATTTTTATGCTAACAAATTTGTTCTCTGAAAATTGTCCACAAAGCCAAGTCTCTGATTAACACCTTTGTAGGGATGGTCTTTCACCTATTACTAAATGAAACTTGCTTCATTGGAAAGGCAGTAAGATGCATCCTCATTTCAATGTCTACTGAAATAATACAGGTTGACACCAGGAAACATTAACGCCACTGCATCCTTGCTGCTTTCTCATGTGGAAGTCTGTTTAATATGAAAACAAGGTGATATCTAATTAGCACACAGGTAAGGAATTAAGAAAATCTTTATTTAAGGGTGAAGATGTTTCTCACAAAATCGTTGCCCCAATGCATCATTGTAATTCAAGCTGGAAAGATGATTTTAATATATCACTTGTACATTTTGAATTGCTCTTCTGGTGACAATGTAGTTTGTTTTTGTCAATTACCATTTAAAAAATAGGGTAAAGAAAATTAAGTGGATTTTTGAAAGAAAACAATACTGTCAATATACTATTAAAACAAATTAAAATGGTAAAAGTTATTGTACTTTAAGTAAAAATAAAAGAGCCAAAATATCAATCCCAGTTTTGGATTACTTTAATTAACAAACAATAAAATGCATATAGCAGAGGATAGTTTCAATCTGCCTACCTCTGGGTTATGGGCCCAGCATGCTTCCATTGCTGTACTCTGCTGCACATGTAAGTGCAAGAGATCCTGAAGCACTCACTCAACATGGGAAAGTACCAATGTGTTTCTTCGTTGGTTGATGGAAGAAACATCTTACAAAAACTCTCCAGATTATTGACTTTTTAAAGTTTTTTTAGGAAACGTTTTAGATGAATGCTTATTAGCCCTTGTCAGTATATACTTTCACAATGTGTCTCTGTGGCGCAATCAGTTAGTGTTTACGGCTATTAACCAAAAGGTTGGTGGTTCAATCCCACCCAGGGACGTAATTGACCTTGTTATCAGATTTTGGTGATCTTTAAGTAGACAAGTCAAAATTTCAAACCCCCTGTTATGGTGTAGGGTACCTGGCCTTCTCTGATGTAATCAGAGTTAGATTTGATTCAGTGATTTTATAAAAACAGCTAGGAAGCACAATTTAGCAGTGGGTTGCAGAGAAAAAGAAATATGCTGGCAAAAAAATCCATTTGAGTGATTAAACAGCTCTTCATTTTCTGGCTTTATTTTTATGCTAACAAATTTGTTCTCTGAAAAGGGTCCACAAAGCCAAGTCTCTGATTAACACCTTTGTAGGGATGGTTTTTCACCTATTACTAAATTAAACTTGCTTCATTGGAAAGGCAGCAAGATGCATCCTCATTTCAATGTCTACTGAAATAATACAGGTTGACACCAGGAAACATTAACGCCACTGCATCCTTGCTGCTTTCTCATGTGGAAGTCTGTTTAATGTGAAAACAAGGTGATATCTAATTAGCACACAGGTAAGGAATTAAGAAAATCTTTATTTAAGGGTGAAGATGTTTCTCACAAAATCGTTGCCCCAATGCATCATTGAAATTCAAGCTGGAAAGATGATTTTAATATATCACTTGTACATTTTGTATTGCTCTTCTGGTGACAATGTAGTTTGTTTTTGTCAATTACCATTTTAATAATAGGGTAAAGAAAATGAAGTGGATTTCTGAAAGAAAACAATACTGTCAATATACTATTAAAACAAATTAAAATTGTAAAAGTTATTGTACTTTAAGTAAAAATAAAAGAGCCAAAATATCAATCCCAGTTTTGGATTACTTTAATTAACAAAAAAAATGCATATAGCAGAGGATAGTTTCAATCTGCCTACCTCTGGGTTATGGGCCCAGCATGCTTCCATTGCAGTACTCTGCTGCACATGTAAGAGATCCTGAAGCACTCACTCATCATGGGAAAGTACCAATGTGTTTCTTCGTTGGTTGATGGAAGAAACATCTTACAAAAACTCTCCAGATTATTGACTTTTTAAAGTTTTTCTAGGAAACGTTTTAGATGAATGCTTATTAGCCTTTGTCAGTATGAACTTTTGCAAAGTGTCTCTGTGGCGCAATCAGTTAGTATGTACGGCTATTAACCAAAACGTTGGTGGTTCAATCCCACCCAGTGACCTAATTGACCTTGTTATCAGATTTTGGTGATCTTTAAGTAGACAAGTCAAATTTCATACCCCCTGTTATGGTGTAGGGTACCTGGCCTTCTCTGATGTAATCAGAGTTAGATTTGATTCAGTGATTTTATAAAAACATCTAGGAAGCACAATTTAGCAGTGGGTTGCAGAGAAAAAGAAATATGCTGGCAAAAAAAATCAAATTGCGTGATTAAACAGCTCTTCATTTTCTGGCTTTATTTTTATGCTAACAAATTTGTTCTCTGAAAAGTGTCCACAAAGCCAAGTCTCTGATTAACACCTTTGTAGGGATGGTTTTTCACCTATTACTAAATTAAACTTGCTTCATTGGAAAGGCAGCAAGATGCATCCTCATTTCAATGTCTACTGAAATAATACAGGTTGACACCAGGAAACATTAACGCCACTGCATCCTTGCTGCTTTCTCATGTGGAAGTCTGTTTATTGTGAAAACAAGGTGATATCTAATTAGCACACAGGTAAGAAATTACGAAAATCTTTATTTAAGGGTGAAGATGTTTCTCACAAAATCGTTGCCCCAATGCATCATTGAAATTCAAGCTGGAAAGATGATTTTAATATATCACTTGTACATTTTGTATTGCTCTTCTGGTGACAATGTAGTTTGTTTTTGTCAATTACCATTTTAATAATAGGGTAAAGAAAATGAAGTGGATTTTTGAAAGAAAACAATACTGTCAATATACTATTAAAACAAAATAAATGGTAAAAGTTATTGTACTTTAAGTAAAAATAAAAGAGACAAAATATCAATCCCAGTTTTGGATTACTTTAATTAACAAAAAAAAATGCATATAGCAGAGGATAGTTTCAATCTGCCTACCTCTGGGTTATGGGCCCAGCATGCTTCCATTGCTGTACTCTGCTGCACATGTAAGTGCAAGAGATCCTGAAGCACTCACTCATCATGGGAAAGTACCAATGTGTTTCTTCGTTGGTTGATGGAAGAAACATCTTACAAAAACTCTCCAGATTATTGACTTTTTAAAGTTTTTCTAGGAAACGTTTTAGATGAATGCTTATTAGCCCTTGTCAGTATATACTTTCACAATGTGTCTCTGTGGCGCAATCAGTTAGTGTGTACGGCTATTAACCAAAAGGTTGGTGGTTCAATCCCACCCAGGTACGTAATTGACCTTGTTATCAGATTTTGGTGATCTTTAAGTAGACAAGTCAAAATTTCAAACCCCCTGTTATGGTGTAGGGTACCTGGCCTTCTCTGATGTAATCAGAGTTAGATTTGATTCAGTGATTTTATAAAAACAGCTAGGAAGCACAATTTAGCAGTGGGTTGCAGAGAAAAAGAAATATGCTGGCAAAAAAATCCATTTGAGTGATTAAACAGCTCTTCATTTTCTGGCTTTATTTTTATGCTAACAAATTTGTTCTCTGAAAAGTGTCCACAAAGCCAAGTCTCTGATTAACACCTTTGTAGGGATGGTTTTTCACCTATTACTAAATTAAACTTGCTTCATTGGAAAGGCAGCAAGATGCATCCTCATTTCAATGTCTACTGAAATAATACAGGTTGACACCAGGAAACATTAACGCCACTGCATCCTTGCTGCTTTCTCATGAGGAAGTCTGTTTAATGTGAAAACAAGGTGATATCTAATTAGCACACAGGTAAGGAATTAAGAAAATCTTTATTTAAGGGTGAAGATGTTTCTCACAAAATCGTTGCCGCAATGCATCATTGAAATTCAAGCTGGAAAGATAATTTTAATATATCACTTGTACATTTTGTATTGCTCTTCTGGTGACAATGTAGTTTGTTTTTGTCAATTACCATTTTAATAATAGGGTAAAGAAAATGAAGTGGATTTTTGAAAGAAAACAATACTGTCAATATACTATTAAAACAAATTAAAATGGTAAAAGTTATTGTACTTTAAGTAAAAATAAAAGAGCCAAAATATCAATCCCAGTTTTGGATCACTTTAATTAACAAAAAAAAAAAGCATACAGCAGAGGATAGTTTCAATCTGCCTACCTCTGGGTTATGAGCCCAGCATGCTTCCATTGCTGTACTCTGCTGCACATGTAAGTGCAAGAGATCCTGAAGCACTCACGATGAGTGAGTGCTTCAGGATCTCTTGCACTTACATGTGCAGCAGAGTACAGCAATGGAAGCATGCTGGGCTCATAACCCAGAGGTAGGCAGATTGAAACTATCCTCTGCTCGTTGGTTGATGGAAGAAACATCTTACAAAAACTCTCCAGATTATTGACTTTTTAAAGTTTTTCTAGGAAACGTTTTAGATGAATGCTTATTAGCCCTTGTTAGTATATACTTTCGTAATGTGTCTCTGTGGCGCAATCAGTTAGTGTGTACTGCTATTAACCAAAAGGTTGGTGGTTCAATCCCACCCAGGTACGTAATTGACCTTGTTATCAGATTTTGGTGATCTTTAAGTAGACAAGTCAAAATTTCAAACCCCCTGTTATGGTGTAGGGTACCTGGCCTTCTCTGATGTAATCAGAGTTAGATTTGATTCAGTGATTTTATAAAAACAGCTAGGAAGCACAATTTAGCAGTGGGTTGCAGAGAAAAAGAAATATGCTGGCAAAAAAATCCATTTGAGTGATTAAACAGCTCTTCATTTTCTGGCTTTATTTTTATGCTAACAAATTTGTTCTCTGAAAAGTGTCCACAAAGCCAAGTCTCTGATTAACACCTTTGTAGGGATGGTTTTTCACCTATTACTAAATTAAACTTGCTTCATTGGAAAGGCAGCAAGATGCATCTTCATTTCAATGTCTACTGAAATAATACAGGTTGACACCAGGAAACATTAACGCCACTGCATCCTTGCTGCTTTCTCATGTGGAAGTCTGTTTAATGTGAAAACAAGGTGATATCTAATTAGCACACAGGTAAGGAATTAAGAAAATCTTTATTTAAGGGTGAAGATGTTTCTCACAAAATCGTTGCCCCAATGCATCATTGAAATTCAAGCTGGAAAGATGATTTTAATATATCACTTGTACATTTTGTATTGTGGTGACAATGTAGTTTGTTTTTGTCAATTACCATTTTAATAATAGGGTAAAGAAAATGAAGTGGATTTTTGAAAGAAAACAATACTGTCAATATACTATTAAAACAAAATAAATGGTAAAAGTTATTGTACTTTAAGTAAAAATAAAAGAGCCAAAATATCAATCCCAGTTTTGGATTACTTTAATTAACAAAAAAAAATGCATATAGCAGAGGATAGTTTCAATCTGCCTACCTCTGGCTTATGGGCCCAGCATGCTTCCATTGCAGTACTCTGCTGCACATGTAAGTGCAAGAGATCCTGAAGCACTCACTCATCATGGGAAAGTACCAATGTGTTTCTTCGTTGGTTGATGGAAGAAACATCTTACAAAAACTCTCCAGATTATTGACTTTTTAAAGTTTTTCTAGGAAACGTTTTAGATGAATGCTTATTAGCCTTTGTCAGTATCAACTTTTGCAAAGTATCTCTGTGGCGCAATCAGTTAGTATGTACGGCTATTAACCAAAAGGTTGGTGGTTCAATCCCACCCAGGGACGTAATTGACCTTGTTATCAGATTTTGGTGATCTTTAAGTAGACAAGTCAAATTTCATACCCCCTGTTATGGTGTAGGGTACCTGGCCTTCTCTGATGTAATCAGAGTTAGATTTGATTCAGTGATTTTATAAAAACATCTAGGAAGCACAATTTAGCAGTGGGTTGCAGAGAAAAAGAAATATGCTGGCAAAAAAATCAAATTGTGTGATTAAACAGCTCTTCATTTTCTGGCTTTATTTTTATGCTAACAAATTTGTTCTCTGAAAAGTGTCCACAAAGCCAAGTCTCTGATTAACACCTTTGTAGGGATGGTTTTTCACCTATTACTAAATTAAACTTGCTTCATTGGAAAGGCAGCAAGATGCATCCTCATTTCAATGTCTACTGCAATAATACAGGTTGACACCAGGAAACATTAACGCCACTGCATCCTTGCTGCTTTCTCATGTGGAAGTCTGTTTAATATGAAAACAAGGTGATATCTAATTAGCACACAGGTAAGGAATTAAGAAAATCTTTATTTAAGGGTGAAGATGTTTCTCACAAAATCGTTGCCCCAATGCATCATTGAAATTCAAGCTGGAAAGATGATTTTAATATATCACTTGTACATTTTGAATTGCTCTTCTGGTGACAATGTAGTTTGTTTTTGTCAATTACCATTTAAATAATAGGGTAAAGAAAATTAAGTGGATTTTTGAAAGAAAACAATACTGTCAATATACTATTAAAACAAATTAAAATGGTAAAAGTTATTGTACTTTAAGTAAAAATAAAAGAGCCAAAATATCAATCCCAGTTTTGGATTACTTTAATTAACAAAAAAAAAAATGCATATAGCAGAGAATAGTTTCAATCTGCCTACCTCTGGGTTATGGGCCCAGCATGCTTCCATTGCTGTACTCTGCTGCACATGTAAGTGCAAGAGATCCTGAAGCACTCACTCATCATGGGAAAGTACCAATGTGTTTCTTCGTTGGTTGATGGAAGAAACATCTTACAAAAACTCTCCAGATTATTGACTTTTTAAAGTTTTTCTAGGAAACGTTTTAGATGAATGCTTATTAGCCCTTGTCAGTATATACTTTCACAATGTGTCTCTGTGGCGCAATCAGTTAGTGTGTACGGCTATTAACCAAAAGGTTGGTGGTTCAATCCCACCCAGGTACGTAATTGACCTTGTTATCAGATTTTGGTGATCTTTAAGTAGACAAGTCAAAATTTCAAACCCCCTGTTATGGTGTAGGGTACCTGGCCTTCTCTGATGTAATCAGAGTTAGATTTGATTCAGTGATTTTATAAAAACAGCTAGGAAGCACAATTTAGCAGTGGGTTGCAGAGAAAAAGAAATATGCTGGCAAAAAAATCCATTTGAGTGATTAAACAGCTCTTCATTTTCTGGCTTTATTTTTATGCTAACAAATTTGTTCTCTGAAAAGTGTCCACAAAGCCAAGTCTCTGATTAACACCTTTGTAGGGATGGTTTTTCACCTATTACTAAATTAAACTTGCTTCATTGGAAAGGCAGCAAGATGCATCCTCATTTCAATGTCTACTGAAATAATACAGGTTGACACCAGGAAACATTAACGCCACTGCATCCTTGCTGCTTTCTCATGTGGAAGTCTGTTTAATGTGAAAACAAGGTGATATCTAATTAGCACACAGGTAAGGAATTAAGAAAATCTTTATTTAAGGGTGAAGATGTTTCTCACAAAATCGTTGCCGCAATGCATCATTGAAATTCAAGCTGGAAAGATAATTTTAATATATCACTTGTACATTTTGTATTGCTCTTCTGGTGACAATGTAGTTTGTTTTTGTCAATTACCATTTTAATAATAGGGTAAAGAAAATGAAGTGGATTTTTGAAAGAAAACAATACTGTCAATATACTATTAAAACAAATTAAAATGGTAAAAGTTATTGTACTTTAAGTAAAAATAAAAGAGCCAAAATATCAATCCCAGTTTTGGATCACTTTAATTAACAAAAAAAAAAAGCATACAGCAGAGGATAGTTTCAATCTGCCTACCTCTGGGTTATGAGCCCAGCATGCTTCCATTGCTGTACTCTGCTGCACATGTAAGTGCAAGAGATCCTGAAGCACTCACGATGAGTGAGTGCTTCAGGATCTCTTGCACTTACATGTGCAGCAGAGTACAGCAATGGAAGCATGCTGGGCTCATAACCCAGAGGTAGGCAGATTGAAACTATCCTCTGCTCGTTGGTTGATGGAAGAAACATCTTACAAAAACTCTCCAGATTATTGACTTTTTAAAGTTTTTCTAGGAAACGTTTTAGATGAATGCTTATTAGCCCTTGTCAGTATATACTTTCGCAATGTGTCTCTGTGGCGCAATCAGTTAGTGTGTACGGCTATTAACCAAAAGGTTGGTGGTTCAATCCCACCCAGGTATGTAATTGACCTTGTTATCAGATTTTGGTGATCTTTAAGTAGACAAGTCAAAATTTCAAACCCCCTGTTATGGTGTAGGGTACCTGGCCTTCTCTGATGTAATCAGAGTTAGATTTGATTCAGTGATTTTATAAAAACAGATAGGAAGCACAATTTAGCAGTGGGTTGCAGAGAAAAAGAAATATGCTGGCAAAAAAATCCATTTGAGTGATTAAACAGCTCTTCATTTTCTGGCTTTATTTTTATGCTAACAAATTTGTTCTCTGAAAAGTGTCCACAAAGCCAAGTCTCTGATTAACACCTTTGTAGGGATGGTTTTTCACCTATTACTAAATTAAACTTGCTTCATTGGAAAGGCAGCAAGATGCATCCTCATTTCAATGTCTACTGAAATAATACAGGTTGACACCAGGAAACATTAACGCCACTGCATCCTTGCTGCTTTCTCATGTGGAAGTCTGTTTAATGTGAAAACAAGGTGATATCTAATTAGCACACAGGTAAGGAATTAAGAAAATCTTTATTTAAGGGTGAAGATGTTTCTCACAAAATCGTTGCCCCAATGCATCATTGAAATTCAAGCTGGAAAGATGATTTTAATATATCACTTGTACATTTTGTATTGTGGTGACAATGTAGTTTGTTTTTGTCAATTACCATTTTAATAATAGGGTAAAGAAAATGAAGTGGATTTTTGAAAGAAAACAATACTGTCAATATACTATTAAAACAAAATAAATGGTAAAAGTTATTGTACTTTAAGTAAAAATAAAAGAGCCAAAATATCAATCCCAGTTTTGGATTACTTTAATTAACAAAAAAAAATGCATATAGCAGAGGATAGTTTCAATCTGCCTACCTCTGGCTTATGGGCCCAGCATGCTTCCATTGCAGTACTCTGCTGCACATGTAAGTGCAAGAGATCCTGAAGCACTCACTCATCATGGGAAAGTACCAATGTGTTTCTTCGTTGGTTGATGGAAGAAACATCTTACAAAAACTCTCCAGATTATTGACTTTTTAAAGTTTTTCTAGGAAACGTTTTAGATGAATGCTTATTAGCCTTTGTCAGTATGAACTTTTGCAAAGTATCTCTGTGGCGCAATCAGTTAGTATGTATGGCTATTAACCAAAAGGTTGGTGGTTCAATCCCACCAAGGGACATAATTGACCTTGTTATCAGATTTTGGTGATCTTTAAGTAGACAAGTCAAATTTCATACCCCCTGTTATGGTGTAGGGTACCTGGCCTTCTCTGATGTAATCAGAGTTAGATTTGATTCAGTGATTTTATAAAAACATCTAGGAAGCACAATTTAGCAGTGGGTTGCAGAGAAAAAGAAATATGCTGGCAAAAAAATCAAATTGTGTGATTAAACAGCTCTTCATTTTCTGGCTTTATTTTTATGCTAACAAATTTGTTCTCTGAAAAGTGTCCACAAAGCCAAGTCTCTGATTAACACCTTTGTAGGGATGGTTTTTCACCTATTACTAAATTAAACTTGCTTCATTGGAAAGGCAGCAAGATGCATCCTCATTTCAATGTCTACTGCAATAATACAGGTTGACACCAGGAAACATTAACGCCACTGCATCCTTGCTGCTTTCTCATGTGGAAGTCTGTTTAATATGAAAACAAGGTGATATCTAATTAGCACACAGGTAAGGAATTAAGAAAATCTTTATTTAAGGGTGAAGATGTTTCTCACAAAATCGTTGCCCCAATGCATCATTGAAATTCAAGCTGGAAAGATGATTTTAATATATCACTTGTACATTTTGAATTGCTCTTCTGGTGACAATGTAGTTTGTTTTTGTCAATTACCATTTAAATAATAGGGTAAAGAAAATTAAGTGGATTTTTGAAAGAAAACAATACTGTCAATATACTATTAAAACAAATTAAAATGGTAAAAGTTATTGTACTTTAAGTAAAAATAAAAGAGCCAAAATATCAATCCCAGTTTTGGATTACTTTAATTAACAAACAAAAAAAGGCATATAGCAGAGGATAGTTTCAATCTGCCTACCTCTGGGTTATGGGCCCAGCATGCTTCCATTGCTGTACTCTGCTGCACATGTAAGTGCAAGAGATCCTGAAGCACTCACTCATCATGGGAAAGTACCAATGTGTTTCTTCGTTGGTTGATGGAAGAAACATCTTACAAAAACTCTCCAGATTATTGACTTTTTAAAGTTTTTCTAGGAAACGTTTTAGATGAATGCTTATTAGCCCTTGTCAGTATATACTTTCACAATGTGTCTCTGTGGCGCAATCAGTTAGTGTGTACGGCTGTTAACCAAAAGGTTGGTGGTTCAATCCCACCCAGGTCTGTAATTAACCTTGTTATCAGATTTTGGTGATCTTTAAGTAGACAAGTCAAAATTTCAAACCCCCTGTTATGGTGTAGGGTACCTGGCCTTCTCTGATGTAATCAGAGTTAGATTTGATTCAGTGATTTTATAAAAACAGCTAGGAAGCACAATTTAGCAGTGGGTTGCAGAGAAAAAGAAATATGCTGGCAAAAAAATCCATTTGAGTGATTAAACAGCTCTTCATTTTCTGGCTTTATTTTTATGCTAACAAATTTGTTCTCTGAAAAGTGTCCACAAAGCCAAGTCTCTGATTAACACCTTTGTAGGGATGGTTTTTCACCTATTACTAAATTAAACTTGCTTCATTGGAAAGGCAGCAAGATGCATCCTCATTTCAATGTCTACTGAAATAATACAGGTTGACACCAGGAAACATTAACGCCACTGCATCCTTGCTGCTTTCTCATGTGGAAGTCTGTTTAATGTGAAAACAAGGTGATATCTAATTAGCACACAGGTAAGGAATTAAGAAAATCTTTATTTAAGGGTGAAGATGTTTCTCACAAAATCGTTGCCCCAATGCATCATTGAAATTCAAGCTGGAAAGATGATTTTAATATATCACTTGTACATTTTGTATTGCTCTTCTGGTGACAATGTAGTTTGTTTTTTTCAATTACCATTTTAATAATAGGGTAAAGAAAATGAAGTGGATTTCTGAAAGAAAACAATACTGTCAATATACTATTAAAACAAATTAAAATGGTAAAAGATATTGTACTTTAAGTAAAAATAAAAGAGCCAAAATATCAATCCCAGTTTTGGATTACTTTAATTAACAAAAAAAAATGCATATAGCAGAGGATAGTTTCAATCTGCCTACCTCTGGGTTATGGGCCCAGCATGCTTCCATTGCAGTACTCTGCTGCACATGTAAGTGCAAGAGATCCTGAAGCACTCACTCATCATGGGAAAGTACCAATGTGTTTCTTCGTTGGTTGATGGAAGAAACATCTTACAAAAACTCTCCAGATTATTGACTTTTTAAAGTTTTTCTAGGAAACGTTTTAGATGAATGCTTATTAGCCTTTGTCAGTATGAACTTTTGCAAAGTGTCTCTGTGGCGAAATCAGTTAGTATGTACGGCTGTTAACCGAAAGGTTGTTGGTTTAATCCCACCCAGGGACCTAATTGACCTTGTTATCAGATTTTGGTGATCTTTAAGTAGACAAGTCAAATTTCATATCCCCTGTTATGGTGTAGGGTACCTGGCCTTCTCTGATGTAATCAGAGTTAGATTTGATTCAGTGATTTTATAAAAACATCTAGGAAGCACAATTTAGCAGTGGGTTGCAGAGAAAAAGAAATATGCTGGCAAAAAAATCAAATTGCGTGATTAATCAGCTCTTCATTTTCTGGCTTTATTTTTATGCTAACAAATTTGTTCTCTGAAAAGTGTCCACAAAGCCAAGTCTCTGATTAACACCTTTGTAGGGATGGTTTTTCACCTATTACTAAATTAAACTTGCTTCATTGGAAAGGCAGCAAGATGCATCCTCATTTCAATGTCTACTGAAATAATACAGGTTGACACCAGGAAACATTAACGCCACTGCATCCTTGCTGCTTTCTCATGTGGAAGTCTGTTTACTGTGAAAACAAGGTGATATCTAATTAGCACACAGGTAAGAAATTACGAAAATCTTTATTTAAGGGTGAAGATGTTTCTCACAAAATTGTTGCCCCAATGCATCATTAAAATTCAAGCTGGAAAGATGATTTTAATATATCACTTGTACATTTTGTATTGCTCTTCTGGTGACAATGTAGTTTTTTTGTCAATTACCATTTTAATAATAGGGTAAAGAAAATTAAGTGGATTTTTGAAAGAAAACAATACTGTCAATATACTATTAAAACAAATTAAAATGGTAAAAGTTATTGTACTTTAAGTAAAAATAAAAGAGCAAAAATATCAATCCCAGTTTTGATTACTTAAATTAACAAAAAAAATGCATATAGCAGAGGATAGTTTCAATCTGCCTACCTCTGGGTTATGGGCCCAGCATGCTTCCATTGCAGTACTCTGCTGCACATGTAAGTGCAAGAGATCCTGAAGCACTCACTCATCATGGGAAAGTACCAATGTGTTTCTTCGTTGGTTGATGGAAGAAACATCTTACAAAAACTCTCCAGATTATTGACTTTTTAAAGTTTTGCTAGGAAACGTTTAAGATGAATGCTTATTAGCCTTTGTCAGTATGGACTTTTGCAAAGTGTCTCTCTGGCGCAATCAGTTAGTATGTATGGCTATTAACCAAAAGGTTGGTGGTTCAATCCCACCCAGGGACCTAATTGACCTTGTTATCAGATTTTGGTGATCTTTAAGTAGACAAGTCAAAATTTCAAACCCCCTGTTATGGTGTAGGGTACCTGGCCTTCTCTGATGTAATCAGAGTTAGATTTGATTCAGTGATTTTATAAAAACAGCTAGGAAGCACAATTTAGCAGTGGGTTGCAGAGAAAAAAAATATGCTGGCAGAAAAATCCAATTGAGTGATTAAACAGCTCTTTATTTTCTGGCTTTATTTTTATGCTAACAAATTTGTTCTCTGAAAAGTGTCCACAAAGCCAAGTCTCTGATTAACACCTTTGTAAGGATGGTTTTTCACCTATTACTAAATTAAACTTGCTTCATTGGAAAGGCAGCAAGATGCATCCTCATTTCAATGTCTACTGAAATATTACAAGTTGACACCAGGAAACATTAACGCCAATTCATCCTTGCTGCTTTCTCATGTGGAAGTCTGTTTAATATGAAAACAAGGTGATATCTAATTAGCACACAGGTAAGGAATTAAGAAAATCTTTATTTAAGGGTGAAGATGTTTCTCACAAAATTGTTGACCCAATGCATCATTGAAATTCAAGCTGGAAAGATGATTTTAATATATCACTTGTACATTTTGTATTGCTCTTCTGGTGACAATGTAGTTTGTTTTTGTCAATTACCATTTTAATAATAGGGTAAAGAAAATGAAGTGGATTTTTGAAAGAAAACAATACTGTCAATATACTATTAAAACAAATTAAAATGGTAAAAGTTATTGTACTTTAAGTAAAAATAAAAGAGCCAAAATATCAATCCCAGTTTTGGATTACTTTAATTAACAAACAAAAAAATGCATATAGCAGAGGATAGTTTCAATCTGCCTACCTCTGGGTTATGGGCCCAGCATGCTTCCATTGCTGTACTCTGCTGCACATGTAAGTGCAAGAGATCCTGAAGCACTCACTCATCATGGGAAAGTACCAATGTGTTTCTTCGTTGGTTGATAGAAGAAACATCTTACAAAAACTCTCCAGATTATTGACTTTTTTAAGTTTTTCTAGGAAACGTTTTAGATGAATGCTTATTAGCATTTGTCAGTATGTACTTTTGCAAAGTGTCTCTGTGGCGCAATCAGTTAGTGTGTAAGGCTATTAACCAAAAGGTTGGTGGTTCAATCCCACCCAGGGACGTAATTGACCTTGTTATCAGATTTTGGTGATCTTTAAGTAGACAAGTCAAATTTCATACCCCCTGTTATGGTGTAGGGTACCTGGCCTTCTCTGATGTAATCAGAGTTAGATTTGATTCAGTGATTTTATAAAAACAGCTAGGAAGCACAATTTAGCAGTGGGTTGCAGAGAAAAAGAAATATGCTGGCAAAAAAATCCATTTGAGTGATTAAACAGCTCTTCATTTTCTGGCTTTATTTTTATGCTAACAAATTTGTTCTCTGAAAAGTGTCCACAAAGCCAAGTCTCTGATTAACACCTTTGTAGGGATGGTTTTTCACCTATTACTAAATTAAACTTGCTTCATTGGAAAGGCAGCAAGATGCATCCTCATTTCAATGTCTACTGAAATAATACAGGTTGACACCAGGAAACATTAACGCCACTGCATCCTTGCTGCTTTCTCATGTGGAAGTCTGTTTAATGTGAAAACAAGGTGATATCTAATTAGCACACAGGTAAGGAATTAAGAAAATCTTTATTTAAGGGTGAAGATGTTTCTCACAAAATCGTTGCCCCAATGCATCATTGAAATTCAAGCTGGAAAGATGATTTTAATATATCACTTGTACATTTTGTATTGCTCTTCTGGTGACAATGTAGTTTGTTTTTGTCAATTACCATTTTAATAATAGGGTAAAGAAAATGAAGTGGATTTTTGAAAGAAAACAATACTGTCAATATACTATTAAAACAAATTAAAATGGTAAAAGTTATTGTACTTTAAGTAAAAATAAAAGAGCCAAAATATCAATCCCAGTTTTGGATTACTTTTAATAACAAAAAAAAATGCATATAGCAGAGGATAGTTTCAATCTGCCTACCTCTGGGTTATGGGCCCAGCATGCTTCCATTGCAGTACTCTGCTGCACATGTAAGTGCAAGAGATCCTGAAGCACTCACTCATCATGGGAAAGTACCAATGTGTTTCTTCGTTGGTTGATGGAAGAAACATCTTACAAAAACTCTCCAGATTATTGACTTTTTAAAGTTTTTCTAGGAAACGTTTTAGATGAATGCTTATTAGCCTTTGTCAGTATTAACTTTTGCAAAGTGTCTCTGTGGCGAAATCAGTTAGTATGTATGGCTATTAACCAAAAGGTTGGTGGTTCAATCCCACCCAGGGACCTAATTGACCTTGTTATCAGATTTTGGTGATCTTTAAGTAGACAAGTCAAAATTTCAAACCCCCTGTTATGGTGTAAGGTACCTGGCCTTCTCTGATGTAATCAGAGTTAGATTTGATTCAGTGATTTTATAAAAACAGCTAGGAAGCACAATTTAGCAGTGGGTTGCAGAGAAAAAAAATATGCTGGCAGAAAAATCCAATTGAGTGATTAAACAGCTCTTTATTTTCTGGCTTTATTTTTATGCTAACAAATTTGTTCTCTGAAAAGTGTCCACAAAGCCAAGTCTCTGATTAACACCTTTGTAGGGATGGTTTTTCACCTATTACTAAATTAAACTTGCTTCATTGGAAAGGCAGCAAGATGTATCCTCATTTCAATGTCTACTGAAATAATACAGGTTGACACCAGGAAACATTAACGCCACTGCATCCTTGCTGCTTTCTCATGTGGAAGTCTGTTTAATGTGAAAACAAGGTGATATCTAATTAGCACACAGGTAAGGAATTAAGAAAATCTTTATTTAAGGGTGAAGATGTTTCTCACAAAATCGTTGCCCCAATGCATCATTGAAATTCAAGCTGGAAAGATGATTTTAATATATCACTTGTACATTTTGTATTGCTCTTCTGGTGACAATGTAGTTTGTTTTTGTCAATTACCATTTTAATAATAGGGTAAAGAAAATGAAGTGGATTTTTGAAAGAAAACAATACTGTCAATATACTATTAAAACAAATTAAAATGGTAAAAGTTATTGTACTTTAAGTAAAAATAAAAGAGCCAAAATATCAATCCCAGTTTTGGATTACTTTAATTAACAAAAAAAAATGCATATAGCAGAGGATAGTTTCAATCTGCCTACCTCTGGGTTATGGGCCCAGCATGCTTCCATTGCAGTACTCTGCTGCACATGTAAGTGCAAGAGATCCTGAAGCACTCACTCATCATGGGAAAGTACCAATGTGTTTCTTCGTTGGTTGATGGAAGAAACATCTTACAAAAACTCTCCAGATTATTGACTTTTTAAAGTTTTTCTAGGAAACGTTTTAGATGAATGCTTATTAGCCTTTGTCAGTATTAACTTTTGCAAAGTGTCTCTGTGGCGAAATCAGTTAGTATGTATGGCTATTAACCAAAAGGTTGGTGGTTCAATCCCACCCAGGGACCTAATTGACCTTGTTATCAGATTTTGGTGATCTTTAAGTAGACAAGTCAAAATTTCAAACCCCCTGTTATGGTGTAGGGTACCTGGCCTTCTCTGATGTAATCAGAGTTAGATTTGATTCAGTGATTTTATAAAAACAGCTAGGAAGCACAATTTAGCAGTTGGTTGCAGAGAAAAAAAATATGCTGGCAAAAAAATCAAATTGCGTGATTAAACAGCTCTTCATTTTCTGGCTTTATTTTTATGCTAACAAATTTGTTCTCTGAAAAGTGTCTACAAAGCCAAGTCTCTGATTAACACCTTTGTAGGGATGGTTTTTCACCTATTACTAAATTAAACTTGCTTCATTGGAAAGGCAGCAAGATGCATCCTCATTTCAATGTCTACTGAAATAATACAGGTTGACACCTGGAAACATTAACGCCACTACATCCTTGCTGCTTTCTCATGTGGAAGTCTGTTTAATGTGAAAACAAGGTGATATCTAATTAGCACACAGGTAAGAAATTACGAAAATCTTTATTTAAGGGTGAAGATGTTTCTCACAAAATCGTTGCCCCAATGCATCATTGAAATTCAAGCTGGAAAGATGATTTTAATATATCACTTGTACATTTTGTATTGCTCTTCTGGTGACAATGTAGTTTGTTTTTGTCAATAACCATTTTAATAATAGGGTAAAGAAAATGAAGTGGATTTTTGAAAGAAAACAATACTGTCAATATACTATTAAAACAAAATAAATGGTAAAAGTTATTGTACTTTAAGTAAAAATAAAAGAGACAAAATATCAATCCCAGTTTTGGATTACTTTAATTAACAAAAAAAAATGCATATAGCAGAGGATAGTTTCAATCTACCTACCTGTGGCTTATGGGCCCAGCATGCTTCCATTGCAGTACTCTGCTGCACATGTAAGTGCAAGAGATCCTGAAGCACTCACTCATCATGGGAAAGTACCAATGTGTTTCTTCGTTGGTTGATGGAAGAAACATCTTACAAAAACTCTTCAGATTATTGACTTTTTAAAGTTTTTCTAGGAAACGTTTTAGATGAATGCTTATTAGCCTTTGTCAGTATGAACTTTTGCAAAGTATCTCTGTGGCGCAATCAGTTAGTATGTATGGCTATTAACCAAAAGGCTGGTGGTTCAATCCCACCCGGGGACGTAATTGACCTTGTTATCAGATTTTGGTGATCTTTAAGTAGACAAGTCAAATTTCATACCCCCTGTTATGGTGTAGGGTACCTGGCCTTCTCTGATGTAATCAGAGTTAGATTTGATTCAGTGATTTTATAAAAACATCTAGGAAGCACAATTTAGCAGTGGGTTGCAGAGAAAAAGAAATATGCTGGCAAAAAAAATCAAATTGCGTGATTAAACAGCTCTTCATTTTCTGGCTTTATTTTTATGCTAACAAATTTGTTCTCTGAAAAGTGTCCACAAAGCCAAGTCTCTGATTAACACCTTTGTAGGGATGGTTTTTCACCTATTACTAAATTAAACTTGCTTCATTGGAAAGGCAGCAAGATGCATCCTCATTTCAATGTCTACTGAAATAATACAGGTTGACACCAGGAAACATTAACGCCACTGCATCCTTGCTGCTTTCTCATGTGGAAGTCTGTTTAATGTGAAAACAAGGTGATATCTAATTAGCACACAGGTAAGAAATTACGAAAATCTTTATTTAAGGGTGAAGATGTTTCTCACAAAATCGTTGCCCCAATGCATCATTGAAATTCAAGCTGGAAAGATGATTTTAATATATCACTTGTACATTTTGTATTGCTCTTCTGGTGACAATGTAGTTTGTTTTTGTCAATTACCATTTTAATAATAGGGTAAAGAAAATGAAGTGGATTTTTGAAAGAAAACAATACTGTCAATATACTATTAAAACAAAATAAATGGTAAAAGTTATTGTACTTTAAGTAAAAATAAAAGAGACAAAATATCAATCCCAGTTTTGGATTACTTTAATTAACAAACAAAAAAAAAATGCATATAGCAGAGAATAGTTTCAATCTGCCTACCTCTGGGTTATGGGCCCAGCATGCTTCCATTGCTGTACTCTGCTGCACATGTAAGTGCAAGAGATCCTGAAGCACTCACTCATCATGGGAAAGTACCAATGTGTTTCTTCGTTGGTTGATGGAAGAAACATCTTACAAAAACTCTCCAGATTATTGACTTTTTAAAGTTTTTCTAGGAAACGTTTTAGATGAATGCTTATTAGCCTTTGTCAGTATATACTTTCACAATGTGTCTCTGTGGCGCAATCAGTTAGTGTGTACGGCTATTAACCAAAAGGTTGGTGGTTCAATCCCACCCAGGTACGTAATTGACCTTGTTATCAGATTTTGGTGATCTTTAAGTAGACAAGTCAAAATTTCAAACCCCCTGTTATGGTGTAGGGTACCTGGCCTTCTCTGATGTAATCAGAGTTAGATTTGATTCAGTGATTTTATAAAAACAGCTAGGAAGCACAATTTAGCAGTGGGTTGCAGAGAAAAAGAAATATGCTGGCAAAAAAATCCATTTGAGTGATTAAACAGCTCTTCATTTTCTGGCTTTATTTTTATGCTAACAAATTTGTTCTCTGAAAAGTGTCCACAAAGCCAAGTCTCTGATTAACACCTTTGTAGGGATGGTTTTTCACCTATTACTAAATTAAACTTGCTTCATTGGAAAGGCAGCAAGATGCATCCTCATTTCAATGTCTACTGAAATAATACAGGTTGACACCAGGAAACATTAACGCCACTGCATCCTTGCTGCTTTCTCATGTGGAAGTCTGTTTAATGTGAAAACAAGGTGATATCTAATTAGCACACAGGTAAGGAATTACGAAAATCTTTATTTAAGGGTGAAGATGTTTCTCACAAAATTGTTGCCCCAATGCATCATTAAAATTCAAGCTGGAAAGATGATTTTAATATATCACTTGTACATTTTGTATTGCTCTTCTGGTGACAATGTAGTTTTTTTGTCAATTACCATTTTAATAATAGGGTAAAGAAAATTAAGTGGATTTTTGAAAGAAAACAATACTGTCAATATACTATTAAAACAAATTAAAATGGTAAAAGTTATTGTACTTTAAGTAAAAATAAAAGAGCAAAAATATCAATCCCAGTTTTGATTACTTAAATTAACAAAAAAAATGCATATAGCAGAGGATAGTTTCAATCTGCCTACCTCTGGGTTATGGGCCCAGCATGCTTCCATTGCAGTACTCTGCTGCACATGTAAGTGCAAGAGATCCTGAAGCACTCACTCATCATGGGAAAGTACCAATGTGTTTCTTCGTTGGTTGATGGAAGAAACATCTTACAAAAACTCTCCAGATTATTGACTTTTTAAAGTTTTGCTAGGAAACGTTTAAGATGAATGCTTATTAGCCTTTGTCAGTATGGACTTTTGCAAAGTGTCTCTCTGGCGCAATTAGTTAGTATGTATGGCTATTAACCAAAAGGTTGGTGGTTCAATCCCACCCAGGGACCTAATTGACCTTGTTATCAGATTTTGGTGATCTTTAAGTAGACAAGTCAAAATTTCAAACCCCCTGTTATGGTGTAGGGTACCTGGCCTTCTCTGATGTAATCAGAGTTAGATTTGATTCAGTGATTTTATAAAAACAGCTAGGAAGCACAATTTAGCAGTGGGTTGCAGAGAAAAAAAATATGCTGGCAGAAAAATCCAATTGAGTGATTAAACAGCTCTTTATTTTCTGGCTTTATTTTTATGCTAACAAATTTGTTCTCTGAAAAGTGTCCACAAAGCCAAGTCTCTGATTAACACCTTTGTAAGGATGGTTTTTCACCTATTACTAAATTAAACTTGCTTCATTGGAAAGGCAGCAAGATGCATCCTCATTTCAATGTCTACTGAAATATTACAAGTTGACACCAGGAAACATTAACGCCAATTCATCCTTGCTGCTTTCTCATGTGGAAGTCTGTTTAATATGAAAACAAGGTGATATCTAATTAGCACACAGGTAAGGAATTAAGAAAATCTTTATTTAAGAGTGAAGATGTTTCTCACAAAATTGTTGACCCAATGCATCATTGAAATTCAAGCTGGAAAGATGATTTTAATATATCACTTGTACATTTTGTATTGCTCTTCTGGTGACAATGTAGTTTGTTTTTGTCAATTACCATTTTAATAATAGGGTAAAGAAAATGAAGTGGATTTTTGAAAGAAAACAATACTGTCAATATACTATTAAAACAAATTAAAATGGTAAAAGTTATTGTACTTTAAGTAAAAATAAAAGAGCCAAAATATCAATCCCAGTTTTGGATTACTTTAATTAACAAAAAAAAATGCATATAGCAGAGGATAGTTTCAATCTGCCTACCTCTGGGTTATGGGCCCAGCATGCTTCCATTGCTGTACTCTGCTGCACATGTAAGTGCAAGAGATCCTGAAGCACTCACTCATCATGGGAAAGTACCAATGTGTTTCTTCGTTGGTTGATAGAAGAAACATCTTACAAAAACTCTCCAGATTATTGACTTTTTTAAGTTTTTCTAGGAAACGTTTTAGATGAATGCTTATTAGCATTTGTCAGTATGTACTTTTGCAAAGTGTCTCTGTGGCGCAATCAGTTAGTGTGTAAGGCTATTAACCAAAAGGTTGGTGGTTCAATCCCACCCAGGGACGTAATTGACCTTGTTATCAGATTTTGGTGATCTTTAAGTAGACAAGTCAAATTTCATACCCCCTGTTATGGTGTAGGGTACCTGGCCTTCTCTGATGTAATCAGAGTTAGATTTGATTCAGTGATTTTATAAAAACAGCTAGGAAGCACAATTTAGCAGTGGGTTGCAGAGAAAAAGAAATATGCTGGCAAAAAAATCCATTTGAGTGATTAAACAGCTCTTCATTTTCTGGCTTTATTTTTATGCTAACAAATTTGTTCTCTGAAAAGTGTCCACAAAGCCAAGTCTCTGATTAACACCTTTGTAGGGATGGTTTTTCACCTATTACTAAATTAAACTTGCTTCATTGGAAAGGCAGCAAGATGCATCCTCATTTCAATGTCTACTGAAATAATACAGGTTGACACCAGGAAACATTAACGCCACTGCATCCTTGCTGCTTTCTCATGTGGAAGTCTGTTTAATGTGAAAACAAGGTGATATCTAATTAGCACACAGGTAAGGAATTAAGAAAATCTTTATTTAAGGGTGAAGATGTTTCTCACAAAATCGTTGCCCCAATGCATCATTGAAATTCAAGCTGGAAAGATGATTTTAATATATCACTTGTACATTTTGTATTGCTCTTCTGGTGACAATGTAGTTTGTTTTTGTCAATTACCATTTTAATAATAGGGTAAAGAAAATTAAGTGGATTTTTGAAAGAAAACAATACTGTCAATATACTATTAAAACAAATTAAAATGGTAAAAGTTATTGTACTTTAAGTAAAAATAAAAGAGCAAAAATATCAATCCCAGTTTTGATTACTTAAATTAACAAAAAAAATGCATATAGCAGAGGATAGTTTCAATCTGCCTACCTCTGGGTTATGGGCCCAGCATGCTTCCATTGCAGTACTCTGCTGCACATGTAAGTGCAAGAGATCCTGAAGCACTCACTCATCATGGGAAAGTACCAATGTGTTTCTTCGTTGGTTGATGGAAGAAACATCTTACAAAAACTCTCCAGATTATTGACTTTTTAAAGTTTTGCTAGGAAACGTTTAAGATGAATGCTTATTAGCCTTTGTCAGTATGGACTTTTGCAAAGTGTCTCTCTGGCGCAATCAGTTAGTATGTATGGCTATTAACCAAAAGGTTGGTGGTTCAATCCCACCCAGGGACTTAATTGACCTTGTTATCAGATTTTGGTGATCTTTAAGTAGACAAGTCAAAATTTCAAACCCCCTGTTATGGTGTAGGGTACCTGGCCTTCTCTGATGTAATCAGAGTTAGATTTGATTCAGTGATTTTATAAAAACAGCTAGGAAGCACAATTTAGCAGTGGGTTGCAGAGAAAAAAAATATGCTGGCAGAAAAATCCAATTGAGTGATTAAACAGCTCTTTATTTTCTGGCTTTATTTTTATGCTAACAAATTTGTTCTCTGAAAAGTGTCCACAAAGCCAAGTCTCTGATTAACACCTTTGTAAGGATGGTTTTTCACCTATTACTAAATTAAACTTGCTTCATTGGAAAGGCAGCAAGATGCATCCTCATTTCAATGTCTACTGAAATATTACAAGTTGACACCAGGAAACATTAACGCCAATTCATCCTTGCTGCTTTCTCATGTGGAAGTCTGTTTAATATGAAAACAAGGTGATATCTAATTAGCACACAGGTAAGGAATTAAGAAAATCTTTATTTAAGGGTGAAGATGTTTCTCACAAAATTGTTGACCCAATGCATCATTGAAATTCAAGCTGGAAAGATGATTTTAATATATCACTTGTACATTTTGTATTGCTCTTCTGGTGACAATGTAGTTTGTTTTTGTCAATTACCATTTTAATAATAGGGTAAAGAAAATGAAGTGGATTTTTGAAAGAAAACAATACTGTCAATATACTATTAAAACAAATTAAAATGGTAAAAGTTATTGTACTTTAAGTAAAAATAAAAGAGCCAAAATATCAATCCCAGTTTTGGATTACTTTAATTAACAAACAAAAAAATGCATATAGCAGAGGATAGTTTCAATCTGCCTACCTCTGGGTTATGGGCCCAGCATGCTTCCATTGCTGTACTCTGCTGCACATGTAAGTGCAAGAGATCCTGAAGCACTCACTCATCATGGGAAAGTACCAATGTGTTTCTTCGTTGGTTGATAGAAGAAACATCTTACAAAAACTCTCCAGATTATTGACTTTTTTAAGTTTTTCTAGGAAACGTTTTAGATGAATGCTTATTAGCATTTGTCAGTATGTACTTTTGCAAAGTGTCTCTGTGGCGCAATCAGTTAGTGTGTAAGGCTATTAACCAAAAGGTTGGTGGTTCAATCCCACCCAGGGACGTAATTGACCTTGTTATCAGATTTTGGTGATCTTTAAGTAGACAAGTCAAATTTCATACCCCCTGTTATGGTGTAGGGTACCTGGCCTTCTCTGATGTAATCAGAGTTAGATTTGATTCAGTGATTTTATAAAAACAGCTAGGAAGCACAATTTAGCAGTGGGTTGCAGAGAAAAAGAAATATGCTGGCAAAAAAATCCATTTGAGTGATTAAACAGCTCTTCATTTTCTGGCTTTATTTTTATGCTAACAAATTTGTTCTCTGAAAAGTGTCCACAAAGCCAAGTCTCTGATTAACACCTTTGTAGGGATGGTTTTTCACCTATTACTAAATTAAACTTGCTTCATTGGAAAGGCAGCAAGATGCATCCTCATTTCAATGTCTACTGAAATAATACAGGTTGACACCAGGAAACATTAACGCCACTGCATCCTTGCTGCTTTCTCATGTGGAAGTCTGTTTAATGTGAAAACAAGGTGATATCTAATTAGCACACAGGTAAGGAATTAAGAAAATCTTTATTTAAGGGTGAAGATGTTTCTCACAAAATCGTTGCCCCAATGCATCATTGAAATTCAAGCTGGAAAGATGATTTTAATATATCACTTGTACATTTTGTATTGCTCTTCTGGTGACAATGTAGTTTGTTTTTGTCAATTACCATTTTAATAATAGGGTAAAGAAAATGAAGTGGATTTTTGATAGAAAACAATACTGTCAATATACTATTAAAACAAATTAAAATGGTAAAAGTTATTGTACTTTAAGTAAAAATAAAAGAGCCAAAATATCAATCCCAGTTTTGGGTTACTTTTATTAACAAAAAAAAATGCATATAGCAGAGGATAGTTTCAATCTGCCTACCTCTGGGTTATGGGCCCAGCATGCTTCCATTGCAGTACTCTGCTGCACATGTAAGTGCAAGAGATCCTGAAGCACTCACTCATCATGGGAAAGTACCAATGTGTTTCTTCGTTGGTTGATGGAAGAAACATCTTACAAAAACTCTCCAGATTATTGACTTTTTAAAGTTTTTCTAGGAAACGTTTTAGATGAATGCTTATTAGCCTTTGTCAGTATTAACTTTTGCAAAGTGTCTCTGTGGCGAAATCAGTTAGTATGTATGGCTATTAACCAAAAGGTTGGTGGTTCAATCCCACCCAGGGACCTAATTGACCTTGTTATCAGATTTTGGTGATCTTTAAGTAGACAAGTCAAAATTTCAAACCCCCTGTTATGGTGTAGGGTACCTGGCCTTCTCTGATGTAATCAGAGTTAGATTTGATTCAGTGATTTTATAAAAACAGCTAGGAAGCACAATTTAGCAGTGGGTTGCAGAGAAAAAAAATATGCTGGCAGAAAAATCCAATTGAGTGATTAAACAGCTCTTTATTTTCTGGCTTTATTTTTATGCTAACAAATTTGTTCTCTGAAAAGTGTCCACAAAGCCAAGTCTCTGATTAACACCTTTGTAGGGATGGTTTTTCACCTATTACTAAATTAAACTTGCTTCATTGGAAAGGCAGCAAGATGTATCCTCATTTCAATGTCTACTGAAATAATACAGGTTGACACCAGGAAACATTAACGCCACTGCATCCTTGCTGCTTTCTCATGTGGAAGTCTGTTTAATGTGAAAACAAGGTGATATCTAATTAGCACACAGGTAAGGAATTAAGAAAATCTTTATTTAAGGGTGAAGATGTTTCTCACAAAATCGTTGCCCCAATGCATCATTGAAATTCAAGCTGGAAAGATGATTTTAATATATCACTTGTACATTTTGTATTGCTCTTCTGGTGACAATGTAGTTTGTTTTTGTCAATTACCATTTTAATAATAGGGTAAAGAAAATGAAGTGGATTTTTGAAAGAAAACAATACTGTCAATATACTATTAAAACAAATTAAAATGGTAAAAGTTATTGTACTTTAAGTAAAAATAAAAGAGCCAAAATATCAATCCCAGTTTTGGATTACTTTAATTAACAAAAAAAAATGCATATAGCAGAGGATAGTTTCAATCTGCCTACCTCTGGGTTATGGGCCCAGCATGCTTCCATTGCAGTACTCTGCTGCACATGTAAGTGCAAGAGATCCTGAAGCACTCACTCATCATGGGAAAGTACCAATGTGTTTCTTCGTTGGTTGATGGAAGAAACATCTTACAAAAACTCTCCAGATTATTGACTTTTTAAAGTTTTTCTAGGAAACGTTTTAGATGAATGCTTATTAGCCTTTGTCAGTATTAACTTTTGCAAAGTGTCTCTGTGGCGAAATCAGTTAGTATGTATGGCTATTAACCAAAAGGTTGGTGGTTCAATCCCACCCAGGGACCTAATTGACCTTGTTATCAGATTTTGGTGATCTTTAAGTAGACAAGTCAAAATTTCAAACCCCCTGTTATGGTGTAGGGTACCTGACCTTCTCTGATGTAATCAGAGTTAGATTTGATTCAGTGATTTTATAAAAACAGCTAGGAAGCACAATTTAGCAGTTGGTTGCAGAGAAAAAAAATATGCTGGCAGAAAAATCCAATTGAGTGATTAAACAGCTCTTTATTTTCTGGCTTTATCTTTATGCTAACAAATTTGTTCTCTGAAAAGTGTCCACAAAGCCAAGTCTCTGATTAACACCTTTGTAAGGATGGTTTTTCACCTATTACTAAATTAAACTTGCTTCATTGGAAAGGCAGCAAGATGCATCCTCATTTCAATGTCTACTGAAATATTACAAGTTGACACCAGGAAACATTAACGCCAATTCATCCTTGCTGCTTTCTCATGTGGAAGTCTGTTTAATATGAAAACAAGGTGATATCTAATTAGCACACAGTTAAGGAATTAAGAAAATCTTTATTTAAGGGTGAAGATGTTTCTCACAAAATCGTTGCCCCAATGCATCATTGAAATTCAAGCTGGAAAGATGATTTTAATATATCACTTGTACATTTTGAATTGCTCTTCTGGTGACAATGTAGTTTGTTTTTGTCAATTACCATTTAAATAATAGGGTAAAGAAAATTAAGTGGATTTTTGAAAGAAAACAATACTGTCAATATACTATTAAAACAAATTAAAATGGTAAAAGTTATTGTACTTTAAGTAAAAATAAAAGAGCCAAAATATCAATCCCAGTTTTGGATTACTTTAATTAACAAACAAAAAAATGCATATAGCAGAGGATAGTTTCAATCTGCCTACCTCTGGGTTATGGGCCCAGCATGTTTCCATTGCTGTACTCTGCTGCACATGTAAGTGCAAGAGATCCTGAAGCACTCACTCATCATGGGAAAGTACCAATGTGTTTCTTCGTTGGTTGATAGAAGAAACATCTTACAAAAACTCTCCAGATTATTGACTTTTTTAAGTTTTTCTAGGAAACGTTTTAGATGAATGCTTATTAGCATTTGTCAGTATGTACTTTTGCAAAGTGTCTCTGTGGCGCAATCAGTTAGTGTGTAAGGCTATTAACCAAAAGGTTGGTGGTTCAATCCCACCCAGGGACGTAATTGACCTTGTTATCAGATTTTGGTGATCTTTAAGTAGACAAGTCAAATTTCATACCCCCTGTTATGGTGTAGGGTACCTGGCCTTCTCTGATGTAATCAGAGTTAGATTTGATTCAGTGATTTTATAAAAACAGCTAGGAAGCACAATTTAGCAGTGGGTTGCAGAGAAAAAGAAATATGCTGGCAAAAAAATCCATTTGAGTGATTAAACAGCTCTTCATTTTCTGGCTTTATTTTTATGCTAACAAATTTGTTCTCTGAAAAGTGTCCACAAAGCCAAGTCTCTGATTAACACCTTTGTAGGGATGGTTTTTCACCTATTACTAAATTAAACTTGCTTCATTGGAAAGGCAGCAAGATGCATCCTCATTTCAATGTCTACTGAAATAATACAGGTTGACACCAGGAAACATTAACGCCACTGCATCCTTGCTGCTTTCTCATGTGGAAGTCTGTTTAATGTGAAAACAAGGTGATATCTAATTAGCACACAGGTAAGGAATTAAGAAAATCTTTATTTAAGGGTGAAGATGTTTCTCACAAAATCGTTGCCCCAATACATCATTGAAATTCAAGCTGGAAAGATGATTTTAATATATCACTTGTACATTTTGTATTGCTCTTCAGGTGACAATGTAGTTTGTTTTTGTCAATTACCATTTTAATAATAGGGTAAAGAAAATTAAGTGGATTTTTGAAAGAAAACAATACTGTCAATATACTATTAAAACAAATTAAAATGGTAAAAGTTATTGTACTTTAAGTAAAAATAAAAGAGCCAAAATATCAATCCCAGTTTTGGATTACTTTAATTAACAAACAAAAAATTGCATATAGCAGAGGATAGTTTCAATCGGCCTACCTCTGGGTTATGGGCCCAGCATGCTTCCATTGCTGTACTCTGCTGCACATGTAAGTGCAAGAGATCCTGAAGCACTCAATCATCATGGGAAAGTACCAATGTGTTTCTTCGTTGGTTGATAGAAGAAACATCTTACAAAAACTCTCCAGATTATTGACTTTTTTAAGTTTTTCTAGGAAACGTTTTAGATGAATGCTTATTAGCATTTGTCAGTATGGACTTTTGCAAAGTGTCTCTGTGGCGCAATCAGTTAGTGTGTACGGCTATTAACCAAAAGGTTGGTGGTTCAATCCCACCCAGGGACGTAATTGACCTTGTTATCAGATTTTGGTGATCTTTAAGTAGACAAGTCAAATTTCATACCCCCTGTTATGGTGTAGGGTACCTGGCCTTCTCTGATGTAATCAGAGTTAGATTTGATTCAGTGATTTTATAAAAACATCTAGGAAGCACAATTTAGCAGTGGGTTGCAGAGAAAAAGAAATATGCTGGCAAAAAAATCAAATTGCGTGATTAAACAGCTCTTCATTTTCTGGCTTTATTTTTATGCTAACAAATTTGTTCTCTGAAAAGTGTCCACAAAGCCAAGTCTCTGATTAACACCTTTGTAGGGATGGTTTTTCACCTATTACTAAATTAAACTTGCTTCATTGGAAAGGCAGCAAGATGCATCCTCATTTCAATGGTAAGTCAACCTTCTTGCCCTATGTTCCCTCTCAACGGATGAAGACGCATCATTATCTACCGCAGTCATTTTGGCCCAATAGATATGCAAGAAGTTAAGATTCCCCTTTCTTTGCAGGTAGAGGAAGGAAAAGGAAGAGGTCTGTAGCCTCTTCAAGATCGCAGGACCAGAGATTGTCCTCTGCTTCTGCCAAATCCACTGCATGACACTGGGGCTTTCTTGCAGGAGCCCACACCAGTGGGGGCACGTCTAAAACTCTTCAGTCAGTTCTGGATTCATTCGGACCTGGACTCGTGGGTTTTACAAATAGTTTCCCAAGGGTACAAACTGGGGTTTCAAGACGTTCCCCCTCACCGATTGTTCAAATTGGCCTTAGTCAGCAGGGAGAAGGTTTTTATTCAAGCCTCTTCGTGGTCCCGAAGCCGGACGGCTCAGTCAGACCAATCTTAAATCTGAAATCCCTCAATTTCTTCCTAAAGAAATTCAATTTCAAGATGGAATTTCTCAGGGCAGTGATCTCCAGTCCGGAGGACGGAGATTTCATGGTTTTGGTAGACATTAAGGATGCCTACTTACATGTTCCCATTTAGCCACTGCCTCAAGCTACCTAAGGTTTGCAATTCAGGATTGTCATTACCAATTTCAGACATTGCCGTTTGGTCTGTCCACGGCTCCGAGGATTTTCACCAGGGTGATGGCGGAAATTATGGTTCTCCTTCGCAAGCAAGGAGTCACAATTATCCCGTACTTGGATGATCTCCTCATAAAGGCGAGATCCAGGGACCAGTTGGTGCAAAACATTGCACTCTCCCTGACAGTTCTTCAACAACATGGTTGGCTCCTAAACTTGCCAAAATCGCAGTTGGTCCCAATGACGCGGTTGTTGTTTTTGGGAGTCATACTGTTAGGCGCCGGGGTCCGCTTGATGGTCTGCGCGGCCCGGCGCCTAGCAACTAGAGACGCCGTGCACGTACAGCCGCCGGCTCATTAGCAACGCTAGACGCCGGGCGCGCTGAGCCGCACGGACCCTAGCAACGGGGACGCCACTGGCGGACCGCGTTCCCCGTTGCTAGGCTTTAGGAAATTAAGATATTCACCTGCTCTCTGGCCGTGAAGCAAGGCAGCTGCACGGCATTTATTCTAATCAGCCTTTAGCAGCTGATTGGAGGACTCCTTGTTAAATACACTCCCAGGGCTTCTCACAGACGCCGGTAATAGCTTCCTGCATGCTGCCTTTGTTTGCTGAGAGTCTGTTTCCAGTCCTGCTGTATCCGGTCATTCCAGTCCGCAGAAGTCCGGTATTCGGGAGTTGTCATCTCATCCCAAGAGGTCGTTTGGTTCCCTGGAGTCCTGACTGATCACCGTTTTATATCCAGTGGTGTTCGTGAGTTGCGGCTCTGCCGTGTGTTGCGGCTCAGCCGCTTTACCTTTTATATTTTGTGTTTGGAGCATTTGTGGAGGGTTCCGCTTCCACAAGTCCTCTCTGGTACTTGGCGGTGCCGGGTAGGAGAATTGGACAAGTGGATATTTTGGTTGTCCTTTTTCCTGGCGGTTTCTCCGCACATATTATAGTTTTGAGTTTGCTTAGCCCCTGGCCTGGTTGTTTAGTTAGAGGGCCTCTTGTTATCACCCTGTCTCGGGTTTCCCTTTGTCTCTCATTAAGACCGGGGGGCATCGAAGTTGGGCAGACATAATCCGCCCTTCAAACGCGGCTGCCAAGGGCTCAAGAAACCATAGTCTCGCAGGGGATTTCTGACAACACGGGTGAGACAACAGAGTTAGGGCGCCAGGGGCTATTTTCCTGTCCTGCTCCCTTCCCCAGCATTCCGTTCCAGTGCTCCAGTCCTTGCCATAAGATCTTCTCTGACCAGAGTGCTGGAATCATAACATTATTACCGGCCATACCAAAACTTAAAATTAAACGGGGTTTAATTTTTTCTCATTCAGTTTTGTGAGAGTTTATCGGCCTCATGAATCCAACAGGTTTAGGGCCAAATCCTGGTCAGCTCTTAGTCAGCCAGATTCAAGAACTTACTCAGATGGTTCAGGATCTTTCTCTTCGGGTGAAGTCGCAGGAAGATCTTTTGCGAGCTTCCCCAAGGGTAGTCCCTGAACCAAAGATGCATTTGCCTGACCGTTTTTCTGGTGATAGAAAAGAGTTTTTTAATTTTAAAGAATCCTGTAAACTTTATTTTCGTTTAAGACCGACTTCCTCGGGTACTGAATCTCAGCGGGTCGGGTTTATTATTTCTTTGCTCCAGGGGGATCCTCAGACCTGGGCATTTGGTTTAAGAGCAGAGGATCCGGCATTGTTGTCAGTTGACGCTTTTTTTGAGTCTTTAGGGCTCTTGTATGATGACCCTGATAGAGAGGCGTCCGCTGAAAGTCAGTTGCGCGCTCTCAGACAGGGTAGAAATCCTGCAGAGGTTTATTGTACGGAGTTTCGCCGTTGGTCGAACGACTGTGGCTGGAATGACCCAGCCCTGCGCAGTCAGTTTCGCCTCGGCTTATCAGAGTCTATAAAAGACAGTCTCCTTCAGTACCCCGCTCCTGAGACTCTCGATAAACTCATGGAGCTTTCTATTAAGATTGATCGTCGTCTCAGAGAGCGGAGGGCTGAAAAAGGAGCACCTGTAAGGTCAAGTCCGTGTGTATATTCCATTCCTGAAGACGTAGAGGAGACCATGCAGATGGGTCTCTCCCGGCTGTCTCCTGAAGAAAGAGCCAGAAGGCAAAATTCTGGTCTTTGTCTGTACTGTGGGGGTAAGGGACATTTTGCTCGTAATTGTCCGAACAAGTCGGGAAATGCTTTGACCAGGTGAATTGTGAGGGGGTTCACCTAGGTCTGCAGCTTATCTCCTCGAATAACTCCCTTTTAGTCCCAGTTAAAGTTTCCTTTGGCAGCCTCAGTTCTTCGGTGTCGGCTTTTGTTGACAGTGGAGCTGCAGGAAACTTTATGGATTTAACTTGGGCTAAGGCCTTAGGCATTCCTCAGTTACCTTTGGGTAGGTGTGTCACCATGCATGGCTTAGATGGGAGTCCGCTGTCTAATGGGATTATTTCTCTCCGTACAACCCCTGTACTACTTACAGTAGGAGCTCTACATTCCGAGAAAATCGAGTTCTTTCTTACACATTGCCCAGCAGTTCCAGTTGTTCTGGGTCACCCTTGGCTGGCCTTTCATAATCCCACCATTGATTGGCGGTCGGGGGAGATTTCACATTGGGGTACTTTTTGTGATAAGGAATGTATCACGTTTCCAGTCAGAGTAGCAGCTATCATTCCAGAACTCATTCCGGTGGAATACCAGGAGTTTGCTGATGTTTTCTCCAAAGGCAATGCGGACATTCTGCCTCCCCATCGGCCTTATGATTGTGCTATTGAGTTAATTCCTGGTGCCGCATTGCCAAAGGGAAGATTATATGCATTATCCGGGCCAGAAACTGCGGCTATGAATGATTATGTAAAGGAGAGCCTTGAGAAAGGATTTATTAGACCATCAAAATCTCCTTTAAGTGCAGGCTTCTTCTTTGTGGAGAAAAAGGATGGCTCGCTTAGACCTTGCATTGATTTTAGAGCCCTGAATAAGATCTCAGTTATAAACACCTATCCTTTGCCGTTGATTTCTGTACTCTTTGATCAGTTACGTTCTGCTGTGATTTTTTTCTAAAATTGACCTTAGAGGAGCGTACAACCTCATCCGAATTAAATCTGGAGATGAGTGGAAAACGGCCTTCAGTACTCAGTCGGGTTACTACGAATACCTGGTGATGCCGTTCGGCCTGTCCAATGCTCCGGCAGTTTTTCAAGACCTCATTAACGATGTGCTCCGTGACTTCCTAGGGAAATTCGTGGTCGTTTACTTAGACGACATCCTGATTTTTTCTAAATCAATGGAACAACATGTTACCCAGGTGCGTCTGGTTCTTCAAAAGTTATGTGAGAATCATTTATATGCCAAGCTGGAGAAGTGTGAGTTTCATGTCACGGAAGTATCTTTTTTAGGGTACATAATTTCCCCTCAGGGATTTTCCATGGAACCAAAGAAACTCCAGGCCATCCTTAGTTGGGCGCAACCCACCAATTTAAAAGCAATTCAGCGTTTTTTAGGGTTTGCGAATTATTATAGGAGGTTCATTCATTCTTTTTCTGACCTGGTTGCTCCCATTGTAGCTCTGACAAAGAAAGGAGCGGATCCTACCAACTGGTCGCGTGAAGCTGAGTTGTCCTTCCGGGCCTTGAAACAAGCCTTTGTCTCGGCTCCAGTCCTCAGACATCCTAATCCGGAATTGCCCTTTGTGGTGGAGGTTGATGCCTCGGAGGTTGGAGTGGGGGCTATCCTTTCTCAAAAGGATCCGGAGTCTCTGGAGTTACATCCTTGTGCCTTTATGTCCAGGAAATTCTCCTCCGCTGAATCCAACTATGACGTTGGTAATCGGGAGTTACTGGCGGTAAAATGGGCTTTCGAGGAGTGGAGGCATTGGCTGGAGGGAGCAAAACATACTATTTCGGTATTGACTGACCATAAGAACCTGCAATACATTGAATCGGCTAAGCGGCTTAATGCCCGGCAGGCACGTTGGGCATTATTTTTTACGCGTTTCAAATTTATAATCACTTTCAGGCCTGGTTCCAAGAATACTAAGGCTGATGCCCTGTCACATAGCTTTCTTCCGGTTCACAATAACAATCCTGTTACCCCCATACTTCCATCTTCGGTCATCTGGGCGGGCCTCACACAAGATTTATTTACCCAGTTAAAACAGCTTCAACACCAAGCTCCTAGAATTACTCCTGCTGGTCGTCTTTACGTCCCTGAGTTTTTGAGAGTTACTGTTTTAACGGAATTCCATGATAACAAAGTTTCAGGGCATCCAGGAGTCTCTAAGACATTGGAGTTAGTCTCTCGCTCAGTATGGTGGCCTGGTCTTTCTAAAGACGTCAAGGAATTTGTTTATTCATGTCAGGTTTGTGCACAGCATAAGGTTCCCCGTTCCTTGCCCATCGGGCAACTTATGCCCTTAAATGTTCCTCTCAGGCCGTGGTCTCATATTTCCATGGATTTTGTGGTTGACCTTCCCCTTTCAGCCGGATTCCGAGTCATATGGGTGGTAGTGGACCGTTTTAGTAAAATGGCTCATTTTATTGCTCTTCCCCGATTGCCTTCTGCCCAAGGGTTGGCAGTTTTGTTTCTCCGCCATGTATTCAGGCTTCATGGGTTGCCTACTGATATTGTTTCTGATCGGGGTCCACAATTCATCGCACAATTCTGGAAATGTTTTTGTGCCTCATTGAAGATGAAATTGTCGTTAACATCCGGTTACCACCCACAATCCAACGGGCAAACCGAACGAGTTAACCAATCATTGAAACAATATTTGCGCTTGTATTCAGCCAAACTCCAGAATAATTGGTCCGAGTTTCTTCCGTTGGCTGAATTTGCTTACAATAATTCTTGTCATTCCTCCACTAAAGAGTCTCCATTCTTTTCAGTTTTTGGTTTTCACCCCAGAGCTAATTCTTTTTTTCATCATTCCTCAGTCTCCTCGCTTACCTTAACCTCCCATCTCAGAGCCATTTGGAAAAAGGTGCACCTTGCTCTCAGAAAAGCGGCTTTTCGAGAGAAGAAACTTTCTGACAGGCTCCGACGTCCTTGCACTTTTAAGGTGGGAGATAGGGTGTGGTTGTCGACTCGCAACATCAGGCTTCGACAATCCTCAGCTAGACTGGGACCCAAATTTATTGGGCCATTTCTTATTATTAAAAGAGTCAACCCAGTTGCCTTTCGGTTACGTTTACCAAGATCTCTCAGGATTGGAAATACGTTTCATTGTTCCTTGTTGAAACAATACGTTTCTTCCAGTAGATTTCCTCGGAAGATCTCTCAGGGTAGATCTCCAGTGGATGTACAGGGACAACAGGAGTTCATGGTAGAGAAGGTTCTCGATTCCAAATTGTCCCGGGATCGGCTGTATTTTCTGGTTCACTGGAAAGGCTATGGTGCGGAGGAAAGGTCTTGGGTCCTGGATAAGGATCTTCATGCCCCGAGGCTCAAGAGGGCATTTTTTCGGGAATTTCCTCAGAAACCTGGCTTTAGGGGTTCCTTGAACCCTCCTCAAGGGGGGGGTACTGTTAGGCGCCGGGGTCCGCTTGATGGTCTGCGCGGCCCGGCGCCTAGCAACTAGAGATGCCGTGCATGTACAGCCGCCGGCTCCCTAGCAACGCTAGACGCCGGGCGCGCTGAGCTGCACGGACCCTTGCAACGGGGACGCCACTGGCGGACCGCGTTCCCCGTTTCTAGGCTTTAGGAAATTAAGATATTCACCTGCTCTCTGGCCGTGCAGCAAGGCAGCTGCACGGCATTTATTCTAATCAGCCATTAGCAGCTGATTGGAGGACTCCTTGTTAAATACACTCCCAGGGCTTCTCACAGATGCCGGTAATAGCTTCCTGCATGCTGCCTTTGTTTGCTGAGAGTCTGTTTCCAGTCCTGCTGTATCCGGTCATTCCAGTCCGCAGAAGTCCGGTATTCGGGAGTTGTCATCTCATCCCAAGAGGTCGTTTGGTTCCCTGGAGTCCTGACTGATCACCGTTTTATATCCAGTGGTGTTCGTGAGTTGCGGCTCTGCCGTGTGTTGCGGCTCAGCCACTTTACCTTTTATATTTTGTGTTTGTAGCATTTGCGGAGGGTTCCGCTTCCACAAGTCCTCTCTGGTACTCGGCGGTGCCGGGTAGGAGAATTGGACAAGTGGATATTTTGGTTGTCCTTTTTCCTGGCGGTTTCTCCGCACATATTATAGTTTTGAGTTTGCTTATCCCCTGGCCTGGTTGTTTAGTTAGAGGGCCTCTTGTTATCACCCTGTCTCGGGTTTCCCTTTGTCTCTCATTAAGACCGGGGGGCATCGAAGTTGGGCAGACATGATCCGCCCTTCAAACGCGGCTGCCAAGGGCTCAAGAAACTATAGTCTCGCAGGGGATTTCTGACAACACGGGTGAGACAACAGAGTTAGGGCGCAAGGGGCTATTTTCCTGTCCTGCTCCCTTCCCCAGCATTCCGTTCCAGTGCTCCGGTCCTTGCCATAAGATCTTCTCTGACCAGAGTGCTGGAATCATAACACATACTGGACACAGAAGAGGTTTTCTTCCAGTGGAAAGGCTATGGAGATCCAGAGTCTGGTCAAACAAATTCTGAAACCAGCAAGAGTGTTAATCCATCAATGCATTCAGTTGCTGGGGAAGATGGTTGTGGCCTACGAGGCCATTCAGTTTGGCAGGTTCCATGCCAGAGTGTTCCAGTGGGACCTGTTGGACAATTGGTCCGGATCCCACCTACACATGCACCGGAGGATAATCCTGTCTTCCAAGACCAGAATCTCACTCCATTGGTGGCTGCACAGTTCTCACCTCCTTGAGGGGCGATGGTTCGGGATCCAGGACTGGATCCTAGGGACCACAGATGCAACCCTCCGAGGCTGGGGAGCAGTCACACAGGGGGAAAACGTCCAAGGAAGATGGTCAAGTCAGGAAGGTTGTCTCCACATAAATGTTCTGGAGTTAAGGGCCATTTAATAACTGCAGACACAGTACACACTGGGACGGGTGCCCAGCATCCTCAACAGACTAAGAGAAAAGGATTTACCGGTAGGTATTAAAATCCTAGTTTCTCTAACGGCCTAGAGGATGCTGGGGACTCCGTAAGGACCATGGGGATAGACGGGCTCCACAGAGTTCATGATCTTCACTGAGGTAGCGTACAGCACTGCAGCTGTGCGCCATTGCTCCCATACACCTCACATACTCCGGTCACTATAAGGGTGCAGGGCGCAGGGGGGGCGCCCTGGGCAGCAATATAAACCTCTTTTTGGCAAAAATATAACATATATACAGCTGGGCACTGTATATATGTATGAGCCCCCACCAATTTTACAGTTTAAGCGGGACAGAAGCCCGCCGCCGAGGGGGCGGGGCTTCTCCCTCAGCACTCACCAGCGCCATTTTTTCTCCACAGCACCGCTGAGAGGAAGCTCCCCGGACTCTCCCCTGCTTATACCACGGTAGAGAAGAGGGTTGAAAAGAGAGGGGGGGCACATAATTCGGCGCAAATTACATACAGCAGCGCTACTGGACAAACATTAAGTTACTGTGTTATTCCTGGGTTATATAGCGCTGGGGAGTGTGCTGGCATACTCTCTCTCTGTCTCTCCAAAGGGCCTTGTGGGGAAACTGTCTTCAGAAAAAGTATTCCCTGTGTGTGTGGTGTGTCGGTACACGTGTGTCGACATGTCTGAGGAAGAAGGCTATATTAGAGAGGAGCGGGAGCAAATGAATGTGGTGTCTCCGCTGACACCTGATTGGATGGATATGTGGAATGTTTTAAATGCTAGTGTAAACTCATTGTACAAAAGATTAGACAAGGCTGAAGCTTTGGGACAGTCAGGGACTCAACCCATGCCTGATCCTATGTTGCAGGGACTGTCAGGGTCTCATAAGCGCCCACTATCCCAGATTGTTGACACAGATACCGACACGGATTCTGACTCCAGTGTCGATTACGATGATGCAAAGTTACAGCCAAAATTGGCAAAATCCATTCGATATATGATTATGGCAATAAAAGATGTTTTGCACATCACAGAGGAACCCCCTGTCCCTGACAAGAGGGTACATATGTACAAGGGAAAGAAGCCTGAGGTAACCTTTGAGGGGGTCACACGAGCTGAACGAGTTATGTGAAAAAGCTTGGGAATCTCCAGATAAAAGACTGCAGATTTCCAAAAGGATTCTTATGGCGTATCCTTTTTCATCAACGGATAGGTTACGATGGAAATCCTCCCGTAGGATGGACAAAGCATTAACACGCACAGCTACAGTTGGAAAATCAAATTTTTTACCTTATGTTCCCTCACAGCATAAGAACGCTCCGCATTATCAAATGCAGTCCTTTCGGTCACAAAGAAACAAGAAAGTGCGAGGTGCGTCCTTTCTTGCCAGAGGTAGGGGCAGAGGAATAAAGCTGCACAACACAGCTAGTTCCAAGGAACAGAAGTCCTCCCCGGCCTCTACAAAATCTACCTCATGACGCTGGGGCTCCACTGGCAGAGTCCGGCCCATGTGATGTCATGCAGCTGCTCTGACCACGCCTCCTGTTTCTCCGTTGCCGACCCCATTTTGAAACCGTGCCCCCGCACCGCTCCATCTCCGACTTGGAAATGGAGTGTTGTTGACCCCCCTCCCCCCCCCCCCTTCACCGATTCACAGGCAGAGGTGATCGCATTATCTGCGGGGTGCCGCAGAAAATGCAGGCGTATGCTCTTAGCAGTTTTTGCAGTTGGATTGCGATCCAACCTGAATCAGGCCCCATTACCTATCACAATGCACTGCGGGTAGTACAAAATGGGGTTAATATAGGAGAAAAAACCCCAGAGCTGTGCTCCTTAACTGTCCCTGGTGGCTAGTGGAGCGGCTGCCCAGTAATCAGTGTCCACGCCAGTGCGCACACGGCCCGCCCCCATCAGCGGCCTCGTGATCCCGGAGGGCGGTGTGTGTGTGACTGACCTTAGGAAGAAACCGGAGCCTCCGCTGCAGTGACCCAGCAACCGGGGCACGGGAGTATACTGCGCCACTGGGAGTGATGGAGCTGCAGTAAAGAGGTCTATTAGACCTAGCCTGCTGCAGCCCTTGTAGATTCTTATAAAAAAAGTTCTTCTTTTCTTGCCAAAATTAATAGCTAAGAATAGGCTGCCTGAGGCAGCCCCCTGTTAAGTGGCCTGCTACTGAAGGCACCAACTACAAACTGAGCTCCCTGTTCATGGAAGCGAGGTTATAGAGGAGGGGGCGCTGAGCATCTTGGGAACAGTCAAAAGCTTTGAGCCTGTTGGTGCCTCAGATCAAGATCCTACTCTGGTGTACATATACAATGTGAATCCTTGTGGAGTCCAGTGTACCCCACAGAAGAAATGAATGCGTCACACCCATTGGCAGCAACATTAGAATAGCTGCTGATGGGCACAATTGAGAAAGGAAGGAGGGAAAACATTTGAATCCAGCACATATATGTAATTTGAATATGTAATTTGTACCTTCCTACTTTAAAATGTAATGGATGAACCTCACCCTGTGAGAACTATCTTCATGATCAAGAGATCTCATATGCAAGATAAGTATGTGTTGGGATAGGGCTGTGGAGGGCGGCTGCTCGGGCACACCCCTGTCAAGTTAAGGAGATTCAACTGAGGAAGCACAAGGGAACTCTCATCTGTGAACAACAACTGCAGGGAGAACACATTTTCAGACGAATGTGGGAGGGCAGAAGGCTGCCTAATACTGAAGCACCCCCAAACAACAAACCAAATGCAACAACTACTGCAAGCATTCCTGGGGGAAGGCCTGCAGCAGATGGATTTGCATATAGTGATGTCATCCAAGCAGTGGGCATAGTTGGCTGCAACCCTCGTCTGCATATGAAAAGAGAAAAGGGTCACGCAGGGCATGGCGGCCTTTGTGGGGTTGCGCTTGGATGACCCCTAAATCGCTTTATACACCCCCATCCCCCATCAGTGTGGGCTCATGTTGGCCATGCCCCAGCCCCTGAAGCATTCAAGCTGATTTCTTGCAGCAGCTGGACCCAGAAACAGCTCCAGAGTTGCTCTACAAGACAAGTAAAAGGGTGTGAGCCCTGCAGCACCACCTGTAGTTTGCATACACACATATATAGGACAGCATCTCTTATATGCCCCAGGGTCAATAAAATAGTATCCTTATCTAGGGTATCCATCCCCTCAGATAAGGTATCCGTCCATGCCGCTACAGCACTACACACCCAGGCCGACGCAATTGCCGGTCTGAGTAAGGTACCTGAATGTGTATAAATGGACTTCAGGGTAATCTCCTGTTTGCGGTCAGCAGACTCTTTGAGGGTAGCCGTATACTGGGACGGGAGGGCTACCTTCTTGGATAAGCGTGTTAATGCTTTGTCCACCCTAGGGGAGGATTCCCATCGTAACCTATCCATTGATGGGAAAGGATACGCCATAAGAATCCTTTTGGAAATCTGCAGTCTTTTATCTGGAGATTCCCAAGCTTTTTCACATAACTCGTTCAGCTCGTGTGACCCCCTCAAAGGTTACCTCAGGCTTTTTCACCTTGTACATATGTACCCTCTTGTCAGGGACAGGGGGTTCCTCTCTGATGTGCAAAACATCTTTTATTGCCATAATCATATATCGAATGGATTTTGCCAATTTTGGCTGTAACTTTGCATCATCGTAATCGACACTGGAGTCAGAATCCGTGTCTGTATCTGTGTCAACAATCTGGGATAGTGGGCGCTTATGAGACCCTGACAGTCCCTGCAACATAGGATCAGGCATGGGTTGAGACCCTGACTGTCCCAAAGCTTCAGCCTTGTCTAATCTTTTGTGCAATGAGTTTACACTAGCATTTAAAACATTCCACATATCCATCCAATCAGCTGTCGGCGGAGACACCACATTCATTTGCTCCTGCTCCTCTCTAATATAGCCTTCTTCCTCAGACATGTCGACACACGTGTACCAACACACCACACACACAGGGAATGCTTTTTCTGAAGACAGTTTCCCCACAAGGCCCTTTGGAGAGACAGAGAGAGAGTATGCCAGCACACCCCCCAGCGCTATATAACCCAGGAATAAAACAGTAACTTAATGTTTGCCCAGTAGTGCTGCTGTATGTAATTTGCGAATTATGTGCCCCCCCCACCCCTCTTTTCAACTCTCTTGTCTACCGTGGTATAAGCAGGGGAGAGTCCGGGGAGCTTCCTCTCAGCGGTGCTGTGAAGAAAAAATGGCGCTGGTGAGTGCTGAGGGAGAAGCCCCGCACCCTCGGCGGCAGGCTTCTGTCCCGCTTAAACTGTAAAATTGGCGGGGGCTCATACATATATACAGTGCCCCGCTGTATATGTGTTATATTTTTGCCAAAAAGAGGTTTATATTGCTGCCCAGGGTGCCCCCCCCCCCCCCTGCGCCCTGCACCCTTACAGTGACCGGAGTGTGTGAGGTGTATGGGAGCAATGGCGCACAGCTGCAGTGCTGTGCGTTACTTCAGTGAAGATCATGAAGTCTTCTGCCGCCTCTGAAGTCTTCTTTTCTTCTCATACTCACCCGGCTTCTATCTTCCGGCTCTGCAAGGGGGACGGAGGCGCGGCTCTGGGACGGACGGCGAGGGTGAGATCCTGCGTACCAATCCCTCTGGAGCTAATGGTGTCCAGTAGCCTAAGAAGCTGGACCTTGCAACTCAGAGAGTAGGGCTGCTTCTCTCCCCTCAGTCCCTCGATGAGGGAGTCTGTTGCCAGCAGTGCTCCCTGAAAATTAAAAACCTAACAAAATACTTTCTGTCAGAAAGCTCAGGAGAGCTCCTGAAAAGCACCCAGTCTCCACTGGGCACAGTATCAAACTGAGGTCTGGAGGAGGGGCATAGAGGGAGGAGCCAGTGCACACCCAGAACTAAAGTCTTTCTTAAAGTACCCATGTCTCCTGCGGAGCCTATCTATCCCAATGGTCCTTACGGAGTCCCCAGCATCCTCTAGGACGTTAGAGAAAATAGGATTTTAATACCTACCGGTAAATCCTTTTCTCTTAGTCCGTAGAGGATGCTGGGCACCCGTCCCAGTGCGTACTGTGTCTGCAGTTATTAAATGGCCCTTAACTCCAGAACATTTATGTGGAGAAAACTTTCCTGACTTGACCATCTTCCTTGGATGTTTTCCCCCTGTGTGACTGCTCCCCAGCCTCGGAGGGTTGCATCCATGGTCCCTAGGATCCAGTCCTGGATCCCGAACCATCGCCCCTCTAGGAGGTGAGAACTGTGCAGCCACCAATGGAGTAAGATTCTGGTCTTGGAAGACAGGATTATCCTCCGGTGCATGTGTAGGTGGGATCCGGACCACTTGTCCAACAGGTCCCACTGGAACACTCTGGCATGGAACCTGCCAAACTGAATGGCCTCGTAGGCCGCAACCATCTTCCCCAGCAACAGAATGCATTGATGGATTAACACTCTTGCTGGTTTCAGAATTTGTTTGACCAGACTCTGGAACTCCATAGCCTTTCCACTGGAAGAAAGCCTCTTCTGTGTCCAGTATGACTCCCAGAAACAACAACCGCGTCATTGGGACCAACTGCGATTTTGGCAAGTTTAGGAGCCAACCATGTTGTTGAAGAACTGTCAGGGAGAGTAGATGTTTTGCACCAACTGGTCCCTGGATCTCGCCTTTATCAGGAGATCATCCAAGTACGGCATAATTGTGACTCCTTGCTTGCGAAGGAGAACCATCATTTCCACCATCACCCTGGTGAAAATCCTCGGAGCTGTGGACAGACCAAATGGCAACGTCTGAAATTGGTAATGACAATCCTGAATTGCAAACCTCAGGTAGCTTGATGCAGTGGCTAAACGGGAACATGTAATTAGGCATCCTTATGTCTACCAAAACCATGAAATCTCCTTCCTCCGGACTGGAGATCCCTACCCTGAGAGATTCCATCTTGAAATTAAATTTCTTTAGGTAGAAATTGAGGGATTTCAGATTTAAGATTGGTCTGACTGAGCCGTCCGGCTTCGGGAGCACGAAGAGGCTTGAATAAAAACCTTCTCCCTGCTGACTAAGGCCGATTTGAACAATCAGTGAGGGGGAACGTCTTGAAACCCCAGTTTGTACCCTTGTGACACTATTTGTAAAACCCACGAGTCCAGGTCCAAATTAATCCAGAACTGACTGAAGTGTTTTAGACGTGCCCCCACTGGTGTGGGCTCCTGCAAGAGAGCCCCAGCGTCATGCAGTGGATTTGGCAGAAGCAGAGGACGATCTCTGCTCCTGCGATCTTGAAGAGGCTACAGACCTCTTCCCTCTTCTCCTTCCTCTACCTGCAAAGAAAGGGGAATCTTAACTTCTTGCATATCTATTGGGACAAAATGACTGCGTTAGACAATGATGCGTCTTCATCCGTTGAGAGGGAACATAGGGCAAGAAGGTTGACTTACCTGCGGGAGCTGCCGAGATCAAATTAACTAGGCCGTTGCCAAACAAGGCTTCACCTTCATAGGGAAGAGACTCCCTTTCTTCTTGGAGTCAGCATCAGCATTCCCTTGGTGAATCCACAATGCCCTCCTATCCGAGACTGCCATGAAATTGGCCCGTGAACTCAAGAGTCCTATATCCCTTGCAGTCGTAAGTATGCTGCAGTGTCCTTGATATGATCCAACGTAAGGAGTATCCCATCTCTCCAAGATATCTACCGTATTTGCCGGCGTATAAGACGACTGGGCGTATAAGACGACCCCCAACATTTCCACTCAAAATATAGAGTTTGTTATATACTCGCCGTATAAGACTACCCCCTTCCACACACCAAATAAAATGTAAAAGAACATCAGATTTGTGACATACTGTATATTATGACCTGATAAGAGATTTGGATAGGGAGTATTTATCAAGGTATGCATAAGAAGGGGGGAGGGGGCGAGGAGAAAGTTGTAAAATGTATAAAAGTATACCCCTGTGTGCATTTAGTGTTACCGGTTTCACATGAGTGCCATTAGTATTAGTATTAGTGCCATTACAGTACCTGTCATTGTCACCATTGTACGGCCACAACGCGACTGCAGCGCCTCCGGCCAATCCCTGCATCTCCCTGTAATTGGCACTAGTGACCCGCCTCGGCCGCACTGGATATCGCGCGATACTGGATGGTGAGTAGAATGAGGTGGGCGGGCATCGGGAGGCCACTATGGGCACCGGGCGAGTATCGGAAGGCCACTATGGCAGCTATGTCTATCCCAACTAAAGTGCACCCGGCGTATAAGACGACCCCCCCACTTGGAGGCATGTTTTTCAGGGCAAAAAAGTAGTCTTATACGCCAGCAAATACTGTATATCGGAAGACAAGGTATTCGACCAATTCTTGAATACTACTTCTCACCCATGCGCATGTAATGGCAGGTCTAAGTAATGTACCCGTGGTTACATAACTAGAAATAATGTAGCTTCCTGCATACGATCCGCTGGATTTGTGACAGGGCCCCGTGCAGAACAGGGGGTGACTCCCACTTTATTCTGTCCGCAGCAGGAAATGAATAAACAATCGGAAACCTTTTGGGGATTTGAAACCATCTTGTCGAGCTGGCCCAGACTTTCTCAAACAGAGATGGAGGAACGTTACATCAGCTTTCATTATATATCTATATATACATACATATAGACCCCTTTGTCAGGAACAGCAGGGTCCTCAGTGATGTTAATATGTCCTTAATATCCACAATCATGTACTGAATGCTCCTTGCCAATATTGGATCTAATCAGGAAATATTATGGTCGACATAGGAATCAGTATCCGAGTCAGTATCAGTGTGTAGTAACATTTTTGCGGGCCTGAGGGAAAAGAAGCATAGCCATGAACATCACATCTATTCTCTACGTCTGTGTCTGGGACACAGATTTATCCAACCTCACTCTGATATTATTGAAACTTTCACCCAGTCAGTTATTGCTGGTGCCAACAGGGCCACCATCATATGTCTGCATTCCTAATATAGTTTCCTCTTGGGAAAAACATTCAGCCACCGACATGTTGACACACATGTACCAAGTACCCACAGACACATCGGCTTAATGGGGATAGACCTACAGTAAATCTGTCAGAGGGACAGAGAGGATTTTTCAGCTCACAACCCAGCGCCAAAAGTACACAGTCTGGGAAATAATAAACTCTATAGTGATAGACTTGTAACGCTCTATAGATGTGCTGGTGAGGTGAGGAAGAAGCCCCGCCGCTGTAATGGCACGCTTCTGTCCCGCTCAGAAACAAATAATTAATTACGCTGGCGGGGTAAGGACAGTGCCCAGGCACTAATGTCCACTTTTGCCAGCCTTTTGTGAGGAATTTATGCTGCCCAGGGTGCCCCCCCCCCACCCACCCACATGCCCTGCACCCTGCAGTGCCTGTGTGTGTGTGGAAGCATGGCGCACAGCATTCCGCTCGCTGCGTGGTAACTCAGAATGCCGTCACTGGAGAAGAAGTCTTCTGTTCTTCTGCTACTCGCCTGTCTTCTGACTTCTGGCTCTGTAAGGGGGTGATGGCAGGCTACGGGAGTGGGCATCTAGGCGTACCCAGCGATCAGCACCCTCAGGAGCTAATGGTGTCCTGTCAGCCAGAAGCAGAGCCATTGAACTCACTAGAAGTTGGTCATACTTCTCTCCCCTAAGTTCCACGAAGCAGGGAGACTGTTGCCAGCAGCCTCCCTGAAAATAAGAAAAACTAACATAAGTCTTTTCAGAGAAACTCAGTAGAGCTCCCCTGTAGTGCATCCAGTCTCACTGGGCACAATTCTAAAACTGGAGTCTGGAGGAGGGGCATAGAGGGAGGAGACAGTTCACACCCTTTGAAAGTCTTAAAGTGCCCATGTCTCCTGCGGATCCCGTCTATACCCCATGGTTCTTAATGTGATCCCAGCATCCTCTAGGACGTATGAGAAAACAAATAACGCACACACGAGGAGGAGAGAACAAAGGAAGCTATAAGGAGGGGAGGGGAGGGGAGGGGGGGGGGAGGTAAGGTAGTAAAGGGATATTGGATAAACTACAACCTTATACATATTCATTAATGTACCAGTAGTTAGAAGTAGAAGAGCTCTAACAGAAACCACAAAGCCTATCTAAAGCCACACCACACTGGATATGCCCAATCTCATTTGATCTTTGAAGCAAAGCAGTATTGGACTTTGTTACTACCAAGCAGTCTCCCATCCATGTATTATCAGATTCTTTAGGTGTTTTTAAACTACCAACACCCTTTTCTTGGTACTGTACATTTAATTTTTACACATATTCTTTTATGTACCAGAAGTTAGAAGTAGAAGAGCTCTAACAGAAACCACGAGCTCATCTACAGCCACAGCACACTGGATTTGCCCAATCTCTCCTGATCATGGAAGCTAAGCAGTGTTGGTCCTGGTTTTAGTACTTGGATGGGAGACCACCAGGAAATACCAGGAGCTGTGTGTATTTTTACAATACCAACACCGTTCTCTTGATGCATTCCATTTTGAAACATTGGGGCAGATCTATTAAGCCTGGTGAACTGATAAAGTGCAAGGTGATAAAGTACCAGCCAGTCAGCTCCTAACTGTCATTTTTCAAACCCAGCCTGTGACATGGCAATTAGGAGCTGATTGGCTGGTACTTTATCACCATGCAAATTATCATTTCACCAGGTTTAATAAATCGTCCGCTTATTCATTTATGTACGAGTAGTTAGAAGTAGAAGAACTCTAACTGAAACCACTAAGCTCATCTACAGCCACACCACACTGTATATGCCCAATATCACCTGATCTTAGGCCTGGTTTGTTCTTGGATGTGAGACCACCTGGGAATACCAGGTGCTGTAGGTAGTTTTATACTACCAACACCGTTCTCTTGATGCATTCTATTTTGAAACTTATTCATTGATGTAGAAGTTAGAAACAGCAAAAATCATCTACAGCCGCATCACACTGGATATGTCCAATCCAGTGGCGTAACTAGAAATTTTTCTCCCCCAAGCCAAAAAATTCTTCGGCGCCCCCCCCCCCCCCCTTCATGCTCCATAATTGGGAGCAAGAAAGGGATAAATATGCGCTCGCCTAAGGCGCGCGCGTCAAAAAAGGGGCGTGGTTTTGTTGGAGTGGGCGTGGTTTTGCATAAAGGGGCGTGGCATTGCAGGAAAAGACTACCTTATACCCCAGTTTTGCAACCTGCACGCCCATACGTTGGCCACCACAGGAAAGAAAAATAATCCTGATTCATGCCCCTTACATTATTTGTCATTTTTCCTCCTTATAGTAATGCCCAGTATACATTATGCCACATACTGCAATGGCCCTTAGACATTATGCCGCACACAATAATACACGACACAATATGCACACACTGTAATGCCCCCGACACATTATGCCACACACCGTAATGTCTGTGACACATTATGCCACACACCGTAATGCCTGTGACACATTATGACAGGAATCGCAATGCCCGTTATACATTATGCTACACACTGCAATGCCCCTGATACATTATAGCACATACAATGTCTGTGACACATTATGACACACACCGCAATGTCCGTGATACATTATGCCACACACTGCAATGCCCGATACATTATAGCACATACAATGCCTGTGACACATTATGCCACACACTGCAATGACCTTGAGACATTATACCACAATGCCCGTGATATAGTATACCATACACCGTAATGCCTGTGACACATACCGCAATGCCCTGCCCGTTATACCCTATGCCACACATCGCAATGCCCGTTATGTATTATGCCACACTGCAATGACCCTGACATTATACCACATACCACAATGCCCGTGATATAGTATACCACACACCGTAATGCCTGACACATTATGACACACACCGCAATGTCCGTGATACATTATGCCACACACTGCAATGACCCTGAGACATTATACCACATATCACAATGCCCGCGATATAGTATACCATACACCGTAATGCCTGCGACACATTATGACACACACCGCAATGTCCGTGATACATTATGCCACACACCGTAATGCCCATTACACATTAAGTCCTACAGTAAGGCTTCTAATTACTTTTCAATTACCTGCTCGTTGTCAGGGGTTTCATGCACTGGGTGTCATGCTCGTTGCCAGGGGTTTCATGCTCTTGGTTCCATGCACGGTGCCAGGGGTTTTCATGCTCAGGGTGTCATGCTCGTTGCCAGGGGTTTCATGCACTGGGTGTCATGCTCGTTGCCAGGTGTTTCATGCACTGGGTGTCATGCTCGTTGCCAGATGTTTCATGCACTGGGTGTCATGCTCGTTGCTAGGAGGTAGTCCTTGTTGCTAGGGCTGTGCTCCCAGTGCTACATATGTCCCCAGTGCCAGATATTCCCCCACGGTGCCAGGTACTTACATGCCCCAGTGCCAAATATAGTCGTCCCCCCCATGTGCCAGGTACACATATGCCCCCAGTGCCAGATATTCCCCCCCAGTGCCATATATGCCCCCAGTGCCAGATATTCCCCCCAGTGCCATATATGCCCCCCGTGCCATATATGCCCCCAGTGCCAGATACCCCCCCCCCCAGTGCCATATATGCCCCAGTGCCAGATATCCCCCCCAGTGCCAGATATGCCCCCAGTGCCAGATATTCCCCCCAGTGCCAGAAATGCCCCAGTGCCAGATATTCCTCCCCCCCCCGTGCCATATATGCCCCCAGTGCCAGATATTTACCCCCCCCCCGCCGTCGCTTTTTGGAGGGACACGGAGGGCACAGCTCGTCTCTCCTGTGTCCCTCCTGCTGCATCATCTCTGGCGGCCGCGGGTCTAATAGGGGGAAGTGCCGGTTCGTGAGCCAATTAGAGCTCACGGACGGCACTTCCCCCTATTAGACCCGCGGTCGCCGGAGATGATGCAGCAGGAGGGACACAGGGAGGCGCGCTGTGTGCCCTCCGTGTCACTCCAAAAAGCGGCGGAGGGAAGGAGACTGCAGACTGACATGCGGACGCTCGTCCGCATGTCAGTCTGCTGTAAATCAGTGGTGCCCCCGCAGCCCCTCGCCCCCAAGCCACCGCGAGGACTGCGGGGGCAGTAGTTACGCCACTGGTCTAATCTCATCTGATGATGGAAGCTAAGCAGTGTTGTGCCTGGTTTGTTTTTGGATTTCAAGTCCTGCCTTCTGGTTTGGCCACGGCACCTCGGATATTCACCAAGGTCATGGCCGTGATGACGACCCTTCACCATCAGAGAATCAGGATCCTGCCAAATCTGGACGACTTGCTGATCCTGGTGAACTCCCAAGAGGTTCTCCACAGTTATCTGGAACTGGCGGTCCAATTCCTAAAAGTCCACGGGTGGCTCATCAACTGAAAAAAGTCCTCGCTGGTCCCTGCTCGGAACATTGTGCACCTAGGGGCACTGCTGGACACACACAGCCAACAATTGTTTCTGTCTCCAGAGAAAGTCCTGAAAATTCAGGACAGTATCGTCCTCTCTCGCCCAAGAGTGTTGATACACACGGCGATGCAAGTACTAGACCTCATGGTGTCGGCTTTCGATATGGTAGAGTACGCTCAATTTCATTACCGCCCTCTGCAGAGGTTAATCCTCTCCAAGTGGGACGGCCTGCCTCATCGGATGATGTCTCAAATGATCTCCTTGACTCCGGAGGTTCGTCTGACACTGAGCTGGTGGCTACAGGACCAACAGTTGAGCAGGGGCCATCCCTTCTGGATCTCCAACTGTGTCCTCCTGACAATGGATGCCAGTCTTTTGGGCTGGGCCATGGTGTTGGAGCAACACTTTCTACAGGGTCGGTGGACCAGGGAGGAATCTCTCCTCCTGATATAAATTCTGGAATTGCAGGCAGTGTTCAATTAATTGACACTGGCCCTGCCTCTAGTACAGAACAAGCCTGTTCAAGTACAATCTGACAACGCCACCACGGTAGTGTACACAAATCATCAAGGCGGCACTCGAAACTGCATGGCAAAGCTGGAAGTATCAAAAATCCTCAGTTGGGTAGAAAGTCATCTGACAGCAATATCGGCAGTGTTCATTCCCGGAGTCCTCAACTAGGAAGCGGATTTCCTCAGTCGTCAGGACGTTCACGCTGGAGAGTGGAGAGGCCGCAGCAGAAATGTCTGCACTGGTGTCAGTAGGTGACTGAGGCAGGGATGACTGGGAGATAGTGGGTGACTGAAGCATGTATGAGTGGGAGATAGTGGGTGACTGAGGCCGGGGTGACTGGGAGATAGTGGGTGACAGGGAGATAGTGGGTTACTGAGGGAGGGGTGATAGGAAGGGGTTGGGTAAGTATGGGAAGAAAGTGGGTGACAGGTATAATAAATGACTAAGGCAGGGGTGATAGGGAGATAGTGGATGACTGTGGCAGGGGTGACAGGGACAGTAAGAGACTGAGGCAGGGGTGACAGGGATAGTGGCTGACTGAGGCAGGGGTGACTGGGAGATAGTGGGTGACTGAGGCAGGGTTGACAGGGATAGTGGGTGACTGAAGCAGGGGTGATAGGGTGACAGTGGGTGACTAAAGCAGGGGTGACTGGTATAGTGGGTGACTGAGGCAGGGATCGCAGATATAGTGGTTGACTGAGGCAGCGGTGACTGGGAGATAGTGGGTAACTGAGGCAGGGGTGACAGGGAAAGTGTGTGACTCAGGCAGGGGTGATAGGGAGATAGTGGGCTGCATATCTCTGCCTCACTGCAGCAGCACATTCCTGCTTCAATGACAGCAGCACATCCCTACCTCACTTATAGCAGCACATCCCTGCCTCGCTGACAGCAGCACATCTCTGCCTCGCTGACAGCAGCACATCCCTGCCTCGCTGACAGCAGCACATCCCTGCTTCGCTGACAGCAGCACATCCCTGCTTCGCTGACAGCAGCACATCCCTGCTTCGCTGACAGCAGCACATCCCTGCCTCGCTGACAGCAGCACATCCCTGTCTCGCTGACAGCAGCACAGCACTGCTTCGCTGACAGCAGCACATCACTGCTTCACTACCAGCAGCACATCCCTGCCTCACTGGCAGCAGCACATCCCTGCCTTACTGACAGCTGTATATAGGGCCTAATTCAGACCTGATCCCTGCTGTGCATATTCACACAACAGGAGATCAGGTCTCTGCCCAGTGAGCGCCTCTGCCTGATTGACAGGCAGAGGCGGTCACTGGGCAGGAGGAGTCGGGCCAGCGGCGTTGTGCCGCCATTTTGGGGGCACAGTCAGGACAACGCAGACATGACCGGACCGTATGGGGGCGGGCCGTGACGGCTGCGTGACCCGGACAGCAACGGGCCTTATTTACTAAAATCTCAGATAAATTTTATGGCATTTATGTGCAGTCTAGTTTGCACAGTTGATAGAGTGTTGATCTTGCACTATCAATGTAAGCCTCACATAGGTTTGATACACATGTAAGTTTGTTTTTATTTTACTACATTGTGGTTTGTGGCTCTATACCATGTAATGCATGTCTTTTAACAGTAGTCAAGTCTTCCAATGTGCTTGTTAGTGAAACCCAATAGATAGCTTTATTTTATTTTGTTTCTTCAAATATTGAATGCATATGTCTTATAACTTTTTTTTTTTCAATATACAGGTTGAGTATCTGTATATACATTTTTATTATAAGATTTTCAATGACACAAGTACATCCAAGTTGCAGATTATGGATTGTGAAGGACAAATCAACCATATAAACAATTTAAGCAATTTAAATTGCATGCAGGTAGTAGAATATCAAACTCCTTGGATGAGAGTTGGTCGTAATAAACTAGGATAGAAAAGAATAAAGTAGAAAATAAGATTTTAAACCTACCGGTAAATCTTTTTCTCGTAGTCCGTAGAGGATGCTGGGGACTCCGTAAGGACCATGGGGATAGACGGGCTCCACAGGAGACATGGGCACTTTAAGAAAGACTTTAGTTCTGGGTGTGCACTGGCTCCTCCCTCTATGCCACAGTTAGAGAAACTGTGCCCAGAGGAGACGGACAGTATGAGGAAAGGATTTTGTTAATCCAGGGCAAGATTCATACCAGCCACACCAATCACACCGTATAACTTGTGATAAACTACCCAGTTATCAGTATGAAAAAACAACATAGCATCAGTGCAGGACCGATGCAACTATAACCTAACCCTTATTGAAGCAATAACTATATACAAGTATTGCAGAAGTAGTCCGCACTTGGGACGGGCGCCCAGCATCCTCTACGGACTACGAGAAAAAGATTTACCAGTAGGTTTAAAATCTTATTTTCTCTAACGTCCTAGAGGATGCTGGGGACTCCGTAAGGACCATGGGGATTATACCAATGCTCCAAAACGGGCGGGAGAGTGCGGATGACTCTGCAGCACCGATTGAGCAAACATGAGTTCCTCCTCAGCCAGGTTATCAAACTTATAGTATTTTGCAAAGGTGTGTGAACCCGACCAAGTAGCAGCTTGACACAGCTGTAGTGCCGAGACCCCTCGGGCAGCCGCCCAAGAAGAGCCCACTTTCCTCGTGGAATGGGCCTTGACCGATTTCAGTAACTGCAATCCAGCCATAGAATGCGCTTGCTGAATCGTGTTACAAATACGGCGTGCAATTGCCTGCTTTGAAGCAGGGGCACCAATATTGTTGGTTGCATACAGGACAAACAGCGCTTCAGTTTTCCTGACTCTAGCCGTCCTGGCCACGTAAATTTTCAAAGCCCTAACCACATCAAGTAACTCGGAATCCTCCAAGTCACGCGTAGCCACAGGCACCACAATAGGTTGGTTCATATGAAAAGATGAGACCACTTTTGGTAGGAATTGAGGACGGGTCTGCAATTCCGCTCTATCCACATGAAATACCAAATATGGGCTTTTATGTGACAAAGCCGCTAATTCCGACACTCGCCTAGCCGAAGCCAAGGCTAATAACATGACCACCTTCCATGTGAGATATTTTAACTCCACTGTTTTAAGTGGTTCAAACCAGTGTAATTTTAGAAAACTTAACACCACGTTAAGGTCTCAAGGTGCCACCGGAGGCACAAAAGGAGGCTGAATATGCAGCACTCCTTTTACAAAAGTCTGAACTTCTGGAAGAGAAGCCAATTCTTTTTGAAAGAAAATGGATAAGGCCGAAATCTGGACCTTAATAGAGCCTAATTTTAGGCCCAAATTCACTCCAGTTTGTAGGAAGTGAAGGAAACGGCCCAGATGGAATTCTTTCGTAGGAGCATTCCTGGCCTCACACCAAGAAACATAATTTCGCCATATACGGTGTAATGTTTTAACGTTACATCCTTCCTAGCCTTTATCAGCGTAGGGATGACCTCAACCGGAATGCTAGGATCCGGCATTCAACCGCCATGCCGTCAAACGCAGCTGCGGTAAGTCTTGGAACAGACAGGGCCCCTGATGCAACAGGTCCTGTCTTAGAGGGAGAGGCCACAGATCTTCTGTGAGCATTTCCTGCAGATCCGGATACCAGGTCCTCCGTGGCCAATCCGGAACAATGAGGATTGTTCTCACTCCTCTTTGTCTTATTATCCTCAACACCTTGGGTATGAGAGGAAGAGGAGGAAATACATAGACCGACTGGAACACCCACGGTGTCACTAGGGCGTCTACAGCTACTGCCTGAGGGTCTCTTGACCTTGCGCAATACCTCTGTAGCTTTTTGTTGAGCCGGGACGGCATCATGTCTATCTGTGGCAGTTCCCACCGACTTGTAATCTGTGCAAAGACTTCCTGATGAAGTCCCCACTCTCCCGGATGTAGGTCGTGTCTGCTGAGGATGTCTGCTTCCCAGTTGTCCACTCCCGGAATGAACACTGCTGACAGTGCGCTTGCGTGATTCTCCAACAGAATTCTGGTGGCTTGTGCCATCGCCACTCTGCTTCTTGTGCCGCCTTGGCGGTTTACATGAGCCACTGCGGTGACGTTGTCTGACTGGATCAGAACCGGTTGGTCGCAAAGTAAGGTCTCCGCTTGACGTAGGGCATTGTATATGGCCCTTAGTTCCAGGATGTTGATGTGAAGACAAGTCTCTTGACTTGACCAAAGACCTTGGAAATTTCTTCCCTGTGTGACTGCTCCCCAACCTTGGAGGCTTGCGTCTGTGGTCACCAGGATCCAGCCCTGAATGCTGAATCTGCGTCCCTCGAGAAGGTGAGCACTCTGCAGCCACCACAAGAGTGATACCCTGACCCTGGGGGACAGGGTGATCAACCAATGCATCTGTAAATGTGACCCGGACCACTTGTCCAGTAGGTCCCATTGGAAAGTCCTCGCATGGAACCTGCCGAATGGAATGGCCTCGTATGATGCCACCATCTTTCCCAGGACTCGAGTGCAGTGATGCACTGACACAAGTTTTGGTTTCAATAGGTTCATGACAAGAGTCATGAGTTCCTGGGCCTTTTCTATCAGGAGATAAACCCTCTTCTGGTCTGTGTCCAGAATCATGCCCAAGAAAGACAGACGAGTAGTAGGAATCAATTGCGACTTCGGGATATTGAGAATCCAGCCGTGTTGCTGTAACACTTTCAGTGAAAGTGATACGCTGTTCAGCAACTGCTCTCTTGATCTCGCTTTTATGAGATCGCCCAAGTACGGGATAATTGTGACACCTTGCTTGCACAGGAGCACCATCATTTCCGCCATTACCTTGGTGAAAATTCTCAGGGCCATGGAGAGACCAAACAGCAACGTCTGAAATTGGCAATGACAGTCCTGTACCGCAAATCTGAGTTACGCCTGATGAGGTGGATAAATGGGGACATGAAGGTATGCATCCTGTACACAAATGCGGACAACAGGTGTCAAGCCGTGTGTTGCCTTTGTCAAGCTGTAATAAGTAGGGATAAGGACGTTAACCACCTCGGAACATCCTCCCTTATACGTCACCTGCAGCGCATTCATCATAAGTCAGTGACAAGTTCAAAAACTTTGGATGACAGTGGAAGCAGTCCACTAACCACTAAATCCCTTCCTCTTGTAACCAAGCTCCTGCAAACCACACCACCAACTCCCTCAGTGTCAATTTCCTCCTTAGACAGGAGAGCCAATAGTCCTGCAGGCCATGTCACTGGCAAGTCTGACGAGTCCTCTCCTGCCTGGGATTCCTCCGATGCATCCTTGAGTGTAACGCCTACTGCTGCTGGCGCTGCTGTTGTTGCTGCTGGGAGTCGATCGTCATCCCAGAGGGGAAGTCGGAAGACCACTTGTACTTCTTCCAGTAAGCAATTGACTGTCCAACAGTCCTTTGCGAGGAAGATGAAATATCACAGCAGTCATCCTGCTGCAAAGCGGATAACTCAGGTCTGGGTGGTGAGAAACGTGGTTCCGGTATCCATCGTTAATTTAGAGGCAACTAGAGACTTGATTGAGGTACTGTGTCCCCGGTACCAAATACCCTCTAGGTTCCATTTCTCTAGGCAGGCGATACCGAAAATGTACACAGACCTCAGAAAAAGAGTCATCAGTGTCCTAAAAAATGCAGTTGTACCCAATGTCCACTTGTCTGTGGTTAAGTGGAGCAGGGCAGACTCAGGACTATATGACTGTGACAGCCCACTGGGTAGATGTATTGCCTCCCGCAGCAAGAACAGCAGCGGCGGCACCAGTAGCAGCATCTCGCAATTGCCAACTCGTTCCTAGGCAGGCTACGCTTTGTATCACCGCTTTCCATAAGAGGCACACAGCTGACAACCTCTTACGGAAACTGAGGAACATCATCGCAGAATGGCTTACCCCAATTGAACTCTCCTGGGGATTTGTGACATCGGACAACGCCACCAATATTGTGCGTGCATTACATCTGGGCAAATTCCAGCACGTCCCATGTTTTGCACATACATTGAACTTGGTGGTGCAGAATTATTTAAAAAACGACAGGGGCGTGCAAGAGATGCTGTCGGTGGCCCGAAGAATTGCGGGCCACTTTCTGCCTTCAGCCACCGCATGCCGAAGACTGGAGCACCACCAAACATTCCTGAACCTGCCCTGCCATCATCTGAAGCAAGAGGTGGTAACGAGGTGGAATTCAACCCTCTATATGCTTCAGAGGATGGAGGAGCAGCAAAAGGCCATTCAAGCCTATACATCTGCCCACGATATAGGCAAAGGAGGGGGAATGCACCTGACTCAAGCGCAGTGGAGAATGATTTCAACGTTGTGCAAGGTTCTGCAACCCTTTGAACTTTCCACACGTGAAGTCAGTTCAGACACTGCCAGCCTGAGTCAGGTCATTCCCCTCATCAGGCTTTTGCAGAAGAAGCTGGAGACATTGAAGGAGGAGCTAAAACAGAGCGATTCAACTAGGCATGTGGGACTTGTGGATGGAGCCCTTAATTTGCTTAACCAGGATTCAATCTGTTGAAATCAGAGCACTACATTTTGGCCGCCGTGCTCGATCCTAGATTTAAAACCTACATTGTATCTCTCTTTCCGGCAGACACAAGTCTGCAGAGGTTCATAGACCTGCTGGTGAGAAAATTGTCAAGTCAAGCGGAACGTGACCCGTCAACAGCTCCTCCTTCACATTCTCCCGCAACTGGGGGTGCGAGGAAAAGGCTAAGAATTCCGAGCCCACCCGCTGGCGGTGATGCAGGGCAGTCTGGAGTGAGTGCTGACATCTGGTCCAGACTGAAGGACCTGGCAACGATTACTGACATGTCGTCTACTGTCACTGCATATGATTCTGTCACCTTTGAAAGAATGGTGGAGAAAAAGAGGCAATTTGGAGGCCCTTGCACAAACTGGCTTTATTCTACCTAAGTTGCCCTCCCTCCAGTGTGTACTCCGAAAGAGTGTTTAGTGCGGCCGCTCACCTTGTCAGCAATCGGCGTACAAGGTTACTTCCAGAAAATGTGGAGAAGATGATGATCATCAAAATTAATTATAATCAATTCCTCCGTGGAGACATTCACCAGCAATTGCCTCCAGAAAGTACACAGGGATCTGAGATGGTGGATTCCAGTGGGGACGAATTAATAATCTGTGAGGAGGGGGATGTACACAGTGAAAGGGGTGAGGAATTGGAGGATGATGAGGTGGACATCTTGCCTCTGTAGAGCCAGTTTGTGCAAGGAGAGATTGATTGATTCTTTTTTGGTGGGGGCCCAAACCAACCAGTCATTTCAGTCAGTCGTGTGGCAGACCCTGTCGCTGAAATGATGGGTTCGTCAATGTTTTTCTTTTCAATCTAAGCCCCTGCAGTTTTCTGTAAGCATCTGCTTCGCTATGATGATCAACAAGTCACAAGGGAAAACACTCAGGGCTGGAGGCGTAGATCTTAGGACCAGCTGCTACAAGCATGGCAGAGGTGTCACTATCACTGGTGACACCCAGAGAGGCGGCGAGGGAGATTGTAATGCAGTGCGCGCAGATAAGCAGCGCAATGGTAAAAAGGAGGCATGGTCTCATAGGTAGGGGCGTGGCCTGAATCACCATTTTGTTGCTGCGGGTATCCCGGGGGTTGGGGGCTGTACCCGGGGACTAGTGTGTGAGTGGTGCTGGCTCCTGCACAGTGACAGAAACTGGGTGTTGCACGTAATGTCACAGTGAAACACCCATATTCTGTCACTGAAGAAGAGCCGGCACTTTGGTGTCACCCCACTTGGCGGGTGACACTCGGGTGTGTGCCGCAACCCCGTTGTGATGCCACTGACCCATGGGAAGCTTTACGTGGCTTACCCATGTGTTAGTAGCCCCAAGCATCTTTTGTGTTAGTCCCTGAAGAAAAACTTCAAATATTGTTTACAATTTTGTAATCAATTGCCTAATTCAGTAAGGATTGCAAATTCTGCTAAGTAACAGAATTTGCAATCCTTTGGTTCGCATGCTGGGGCCACCCATCACAGGGCATGGCCACCCAGCATGCCGCCTCCCTTCTTGACCACGCTGAAATTGCAGTCTCAGTGCAGTACAGCGTGATCATAAAAAATGGGTTAGCCTCCTGTTGGTGCAGACTGTACGTGTGCGCAGGAAGCCGCCACCATTTTTGTGATCGCAACGGCTGCATGTGATGTCATGCAGCCGCTCTGACCACGCCTCCTGTTTCTCCGTTGAAGCCCTGCCCCCGCACCGCTCCATCTCCGACTTTGAAATGGAGTGTTGCTGACCCCCCCCCCCGCACCGATTGACAGTCACAGAAAATGCAGGCGCATGCGTATGCTCTTAGCAATTTTTGCAGTTGGATTGCTTATTGTGATTGCAATCCAACCTGAATCAGGCTCTATTACCTATCACAATGCACTGCAGGTAGTACAAAATGGGGTTAATATAGGAGAAAAACCCCCAGAGCTGTGCTCCTTAACTGTCCCTGGTGGCTAGTGGAGCGGCTGCCCAGTAATCAGTGTCCACGCCAGTGCGCACACGGCCCTCCCCCTACTGCCACGCTGGATCACGGTATAGTGTGGGCACAGAAGCCCCTTACCTCCCTTTCATCAGCGGCCTCGTGATCCCGGAGGGCGGTGTGTGTGTGACTGACCTTAGGAAGAAACCGGAGCCTCCGCTGCAGTGACCCAGCAACCAGGGCACGGGAGTATACTGCGCCGCTGGGAGTGATGGAGCTGCAGTAAAGATGTCTATTAGACCTAGCCTGCTGCAGCCCTTGTACATTCTTATAAAAAAAGTTCTTCTTTTCTTGTCAAAATTAATAGCTAAGTATAGGCTGCCTGAGGCAGCCCCCTGTTAAGTGTCCTGCTACTGAAGGCACCAACTACAAACTGAGCTCCCTGTTCATGGAAGCGAGGTTATAGAGCAGGGGGCGCTGAGCATCTTGGGAACAGTCAAAAGCTTTGAGCCTGTTGGTGCCTCAGATCAAGATCCTACTCTACACCCCAATGTGAATCCTTGTGGAGTCCAGTGTACCCCACAGAAGAAATGAATGTGTCACACCCATTGGCAGCAACATTAGAATAGCTGCTGATGGGCACAATTGAGAAAGGAAGGGGGGAAAACATTTGAATCCAGCACATATATGTAATTTGAATATGTAATTTGTACCTTCCTACTTTAAAATGTAATGGATGAACCTCACCCTGTGAGAACTATCTTCATGATCAAGAGATCTCATATGCAAGATAAGTATGTGTTGGCAGAGGCGCTCACTGGGCAGAGATGCTGATCGCATCTCTGGCATGTGCCGGTGCACTGCGGCACCAGCACACACACACACACACACTTCAGACCTGATCTCCTGTTGTGTGAATATGCACAGCAGAGATCAGGTCTGAATTAGGCCCTATATACAGCTGTCAGTAAGGCAGGGATCTGCTGCTGCCAGTGAGGCAGGGATGTGCTGCTGTCAGTGAAGCAGTGATCTGCTGCTGCCAGTGAGGCAGGGATCTGCTGCTGCCAGTGAGGCAGGGATGTGCTGCTATAAGTGAGGCAGGTATGTGCTGCTGTCAATGAGGCAGGGATGTGCTGCTGTCAGTGAAGCAGGGATGTGCTGCTGTCAGCGAGGCAGTGATCTGCTGCCCACTATCTCCCTATCACCCCTGCCTGAGTCACACACTTTCCCTGTCACCCCTGCCTCAGTTACCCACTATCTCCCAGTCACCGCTGCCTCAGTTAACCAATATACCTGCGACCCCTGCCTCAGTCACCCACTATACCAGTCACCCCTGCTTTAGTCACCCACTATCTCTGTCACCCCTGCCTCAGTCAACCACTATCTCCATATCACCCCTACCTCAGTCACCCACTATCCCTGTCACCTCTGCCTCAGTCACCCACTGTCACCCTATCACCCCTGCCTCAGTCACCCACTATCCCTGTCACCCCTGCCTCAGTCTCCTACTGTCCCTGTCACCCCTGCCACAGTCATCCACTATATCCCTATCACCCCTGCCTTAGTCACTGACTATCTCCCAGTCACCCCGGCCTCAGTCACCCACTATCTCCCAGTCATACATGCTTCAGTCACCCACTATCTCCCAGTCATCCCTGCCTCAGTCACCTACTGACACCAGTGCAGACATTTCTGCTGCGGCCTCTCCACTCTCCAGCGTGAACGTACTGTTGACTGGGGAAATCCGCTTCCCAGTTGAGGACTCCGGGAATGAACACTGCCGATATTGCTGGCAGATGACGTTCTACCCAACTGAGGATTTTTGATACTTCCAGCTTTGCCATGCAATTTCGAGTGCCGCCTTGATGATTTGTGTACACTACCGTGGTGTCGTTGTCCGATTGTACTTGAACAGGCCTGTTCTGTACTTGAGGCAGGGCCAGTGTCAATGAATTGAACACTGCCCGCAATTCCAGAATGTTTATCGGGAGGAGAGATTCCTCCCTGGTCCACCGATGGTGAAGGGTCGTCATCACGGCCATGACCTTGGTGAATTTCCGAGGTGCCGTGGCCAAACCAGAAGGCAGGACCTGAAATCCAAAAACTAATCAGGCACAACACTGCTTAGCTTCCAACATCAGATGAGATTGGACATATCCAGTGTGATGCGGCTGTAGATGATTTTTGCTGTTTCTAACTTCTACTTCTAACTACTGGTACATCAATGAATAAGTTTCAAAATATAATGCATCAAGAGAACGGTGTTGGTAGTATAAAACTACCTACAGCACCTGGTATTCCCAGGTGGTCTCACATCCAAGAACAAACCAGGCCTAAAATCAGGTGATATTGGGCATATACAGTGTGGTGTGGCTGTAGATGAGCTTAGTGGTTTCTGTTAGAGTTCTTCTACTTCTAACTACTCGTACATAAATGAGTAAGCAGCCGATTTATTAAACCTGGTGAAATGATAATTTGCATGGTGATAAAGTACCAGCCAATCAGCTCCTAATTGCCATGTCACAGGCTGGGTTTGAAAAATGACAGTTAGGAGCTGACTGGCTGGTACTTTATCACCTTGCACTTTATCAGTTCACCAGGCTTAATAGATCTGCCCCAATGTTTCAAAATGGAATGCATCAAGAGAACGGTGTTGGTAGTATAAAACTACCTACAGCACCTGGTATTCCCAGGTGGTCTCACATCCAAGAACAAACCAGGCCTAAAATCAGGTGATATTGGGCATATACAGTGTGGTGTGGCTGTAGATGAGCTTAGTGGTTTCTGTTAGAGTTCTTCTACTTCTAACTACTCGTACATAAATGAGTAAGCAGCCGATTTATTAAACCTGGTGAAATGATAATTTGCATGGTGATAAAGTACCAGCCAATCAGCTCCTAATTGCCATGTCACAGGCTGGGTTTGAAAAATGACAGTTAGGAGCTGACTGGCTGGTACTTTATCACCTTGCACTTTATCAGTTCACCAGGCTTAATAGATCTGCCCCAATGTTTCAAAATGGAATGCATCAAGAGAACGGTGTTAGTATTGTAAAAATACACACAGCTCCTGGTATTTCCTTGTGGTCTCCCATCCAAGGCCCTCATTCCGAGTTGTTCGCTCTGTATTTTTCATCGCATCGCAGTGAAAATCCGCTTAGTACGCATGCGCAATGTTCGCACTGCGACTGCGCCAAGTAACTTTACTATGAAGAAAGTATTTTTACTCACGGCTTTTTCTTCGCTCCGGCGATCGTAATGTGATTGACAGGAAATGGGTGTTACTGGGCGGAAACACGGCGTTTCAGGGGCGTGTGGCTGAAAACGCTACCGTTTCCGGAAAAAACGCAGGAGTGGCCGGGGAAACGGTGGGAGTGCCTGGGCGAACGCTGGGTGTGTTTGTGACGTCAACCAGGAATGACAAGCACTGAACTGATCGCACAGGCAGAGTAAGTCTGGAGCTACTCTGAAACTGCTAAGTAGTTAGTAATCGCAATATTGCGAATACATCGGTCGCAATTTTAAGAAGCTAAGATTCACTCCCAGTAGGCGGCGGCTTAGCGTGTGTAACTCTGCTAAATTCGCCTTGCGACCGATCAACTCGGAATGAGGGCCCAAGTACTAAAAGCAGGACCAACACTGCTCAGCTTCCATGATCAGTAGAGATTGGGCAAATCCAGTGTGCTGTGGCTGTAGATGAGCTGGTGGTTTCTGTTACAGCTCTTCTACTTCTAACTTCTGGTACATAAAAGAATACATGTAAAAATTAAATGTACCAAGAAAATGGTGTTGGTAGTTTAAAAACACCTAAAGAATCTGATACTACCAAGCAGTCTCCCATCCATGTATTAACAAAGTCCAATACTGCTTTGCTTCAAAAATCAAATGAGATTGGGCATATCCAGTGTGGTGTGGCTTTAGATAAGCTTTGTGGTTTCTGTTAGAGCTCTTCTACTTCTAACTACTGGTACATTAATGAATATGTATAAGGTTGTAGTTTATCCAATATGCCTTTACTACCTTACCTTTCAACCCCCCCTCCCTCCCCTCTTCTCCTTATAGCTTCCTTAGTTCTCTCCTCCTCGTGTGTGCGTTATTTGTTTTCTCATACGTCCTAGAGGATGCTGGGGTCACATTAAGAACCATGGGGTATAGACGGGATCCGCAGGAGACATGGGCACTTTAAGACTTTCAAAGGGTGTGAACTGTCTCCTCCCTCTATGCCCCTCCTCCAGACTCCAGTTTTAGTATTGTGCGCAGTGATACTGGATGCACTACAGGGGAGCTCTACTGAGTTTCTCTGAAAAGACTTGTTAGTTTTTTTTATTTTCAGGGAGGCTGCTGGCAACAGTCTCCCTGCTTCGTGGGACTTAGGGGAGAGAAGTATGACCAACTTCTAGTGAGTTCAATGGCTCTGCTTCAGGCTGACAGGACACCATTAGCTCCTGAGGGTGCTGATCGCTGGGTACGCCTAGATGCACACTCCCGCAGCCTGCCGTCACCCCCTTACAGAGCCAGAAGACAGGTGAGTAGCAGAAGAACAGAAGACTTCTTCTTCAGTGACGGCATTCTGAGGTACCGAGCAGCGAGCGGAACGCTGCGCGCCATGCTCCCACACAAACACAGGCACTGCAGGGTGCAGGGCACGGGGGGGGGGGCACCCTGGGCAGCATACATTCCTCACAAAAGGCTGGAAAAAGTGGACATTAGTGCCTGGGCACTGTCCTTACCCCGCTAGCGTAATTAATTATTTCTGAGCGGGACAGATACGCGCCATTACAGCGGCGGGGCTTCTTCCTCACCTCACCAGAACATCTTTAGAGCATTACAAGTCTATCACTATAGAGTTTATTATTTCCCAGACGGTGTACTTTTGGCGCTGGATTGTGAGCTGAAAAATCCTCTGTGTCCCTCTGACAGATTTACTGACGGTCTGTCCCCCATAAGCCGGTGTGTCTGTGGGTACTTGGTATATGTGTGTCAACATGTCGGTGGCTGAATGTTTTTCCCAAGAGGAAACTATGGCCCTCATTCCGAGTCGTTCGCTCGGTATTTTTCATCGCATCGCAGTGAAATTCCGCTTAGTGCGCATGCGCAATATTCACACTGCGACTGCGCCAAGTATCTTTGCTATGAAGATAGTATTTTTACTCACGGCTTTTTCATCGCTCCGGCGATCGTAATGTGATTGACAGGAAATGGGTGTTACTGGGCGGAAACATGGCGTTTTATGGGCGTGTGGCTGAAAACGCTACCGTTTCCGGAAAAAACGCAGGAGTGGCCGGAGAAACGGGGGAGTGGTTGGGCGAACGCTGGGTGTGTTTGTGACGTCAAACCAGGAACGACAAGCACTGAACTGATCGCACAGGCAGAGTAAGTGTGGAGCTACTCTAAAACTGCTAAGTAGTTTGTGATCGCAATATTGCGAATACATCGGTCGCAATTTTAAGATGCTAAGATACACTCCCAGTAGGCGGCGGCTTAGCGTGTGTAACTCTGCTAAATTCGCCTTGCGACCGATCAACTCGGAATGAGGGCCTATATTAGGAATGCAGACATATGATGGTGGCCCTGTTGGCACCACCAATAACTGACTGGGTAAATGTTTCAGTAATATCAGAGTAAGGTTGGATAAATCTGTGTCCCAGACACAGACGTAGAGAATAGATGTGATATTCATGGCTATGTTTCTTTTCCCTCAGGCCCCGCTGGGTCGCAAAAATGTTATTTTGCCCAGTTACTACACACTGATACTGACACGGATACTGATACTTATGTCGACCATAATGTTTCCTGATTAGATCCAATATTGGCAAGGAGCATTCAGTACATGATTGTGGATATTAAGGACATATTAAAATCACTGAAGACCCTGCTGTTCCTGACAAAGGGGTCTATATGTATGTATATATAGATATATAATGAAAGCTGATGTAACGTTCCTCCATCTCTGTTTGAGAAAGTCTGGGCCAGCTCGACAAGATGGTTTCAAATCCCCAAAAGGATTCTGGTTGTTTATTCATTTCCCGCCGCGGACAGAATAAAGTGGGAGTCACCCCCTGTTCTGCACGGGGCCCTGTCACAAATCCAGCGGATCGTATGCAGGAAGCTACATTATTTCTAGTTATGTAACCACGGGTACATTACTTAGACCTGCCATTACATGTGCATGGGTGAGTAGTAGTATTCAAGAATTGGTCGAATACCTTGTCATCCGATATAGATACCCTGGAGAGATGGGATACTCCTTACATTGTATCATATCAAGGACACTGCAGCATACTTACGTGAGACTGCAAGGGATATAGGACTCTTGAGTTCACGGGCCAATTTCATGGCAGTGTCGGATAGGAGGGCATTGTGGATTCACCAAGAGAATGCTGATGCTGACTCCAAGAAGAAAGGGAGTCTCTTCCCTATGAAGGTGAAGCCTTGTTTGGTGACTGCCTAGTTAATTTGATCTCGGCAGCTCCCGCAGGTAAGTCAACCTTCTTGCCCTATGTTCCGTCCCAACGGATGAAGACGCATCATTATCTGATGCAGTCATTTCGGCCCAATAGATATGCAAGAAGTTAAGATTCCCCTTTCTTTGCAGGTAGAGGAAGGAGAAGAGAGAAGAGGTCTGCATCCTCTTCAAGATCGCAGGAGCAGAGATCATCCTCTGCTTCTGCCAAATCCACTGCATGACGCTGGGGCTCTCTTGCAGGAGCCCGCACCAGTGGGGGCACGTCTAAAACTCTTCAGTCAGTTCTGGATTCATTCGGACATGGACTCGTGTGTTTTACAAATAGTGTCCCAAGGGTACAAACTGGGGTTTCAAGATGTTCCCCCTCACCGATTGTTCAAACATTAAGTTACTGTGCTATTCCTGGGTTATATAGCGCTGGGGTATGTGCTGGCATACTCTCTCTCTGTCTCTCCAAAGGGCCTTGTGGGGGAAATGTCTTCAGTAAAAGTATTCCCTGTGTGTGTGGTGTGTCGGTACGCGTGTGTCGACATGTCTGAGGAAGAAGGCTATATTAGAGAGGAGCGGGAGCAAATGAACGTGGTGTCTCCGCCGATACCTGATTGGATGGATATGTGGAATGTTTTAAATGCTAGTGTAAACTCATTGCACAAAAGATTAGACAAGGCAGAAGCTTTGGGACAGTCAGGGTCTCAACCAATGCCTAATCCTATGTCGCAGGGACTGTCAGGGTCTCATAAGCGCCCACTATCCAGATTGTTGACACAGATACCGACACGGATTCTGACTCCAGTGGCGATTACGATGATGCAAAGTTACAGCCAAAATTGGCAAAATACATTTGATATATGATTATGGCAATAAAAGATGTTTTGCACATCACAGAGGAGCCCCCTATCCCTGACAAGAGGGTACATATGTACAAGGGAAAGAAGCCTGAGGTAACCTTTCCCCCCTCACACGAGCTGAACGAGTTATGTGAAAAAGCTTGGGAATCTCCTGCAGATTTCCAAAAGGATTCCCCTTTCCCATCAACGGATAGGTTACGATGGGAATCCTCCCCTTGGGTGGACAAAGCATTAACACGCTTATCCAAGAAGGTAGCCCTCCCGTCCCAGGATACAGCTACCCTCAAAGAGTCTGCTGACCGCAAATAGGAGATTACCCTGAAGTCCATTTATACACATTCAGGTACCTTACTCAGACCGGCAATTGCGTTGGCCTGGGTGTGTAGTTCTGTAGCGGCATGGACGGATACCCTAGATAAGGCTACTATTTTATTGCCCCTGGGGCATATAAGAGATGCTGTCCTATATATGTGTGTATGCAAACTACAGGTGGTGCTGCAGGGCTCACACCCTTTTACTTGTCTTGTAGAGCAACTCTGGAGCTGTTAGTGGGTCCAGCTGCTGCAAGAAATCAGCTTGAATGCTTCAGGGGCTTGGGCATGGCCAACATGAGCCCCACACTGATGGGGGTGTATAAAGCGATCTAGGGGTCATCCAAGCGCAACCCCACAAAGGCCGCCATGCCCTGCGTGACCATTTTCTCTTTTCATATGCAGACGAGGGTTGCAGCCAACTATGCCCATTGCTTGGATGACATCACCGTATGCAAATCCGTCTGCTGCAGACCTTTCCCCAGGAATGCTTGTACTAGTTGTTGCATATGGTTTGATGTTTGAGGGTGCTTCAGTATTAGGCAGCCTTCCGCCCTCTCATGTTCATCTGAAAATATGTGGTCTCCCTGCAGTTCCCTTGTGCTTCCTCAGTTGAATCTCCTTAACTTGACGGGTGTGTGCCCGAGCAGCCGCCCTCCACAGCCCTATCCCAGCACATGCTTTTCTTGCGTATGAGATCTCTTGATCATGAAGATAGTTCTCACAGGGTGAGGTTCATCCATTACATTTTAAAGTAGGAAGGTACAAATTACATATTCAAATTACATATATGTGCTGGATTCAAATGTTTTCCCCCCTTCCTTTCTCAATTGTGCCCATCAGCAGCTATTCTAATGTTGCTGCCAATGGGTGTGACACATTCATTTCTTCTGTGGGGTACACTGGACTCCACAAGGATTCACATTGGGGTGTAGAGTAGGATCTTGATCTGAGGCACCAACAGGCTCAAAGCTTTTGACTGTTCCCAAGATGCTCAGCGCCCCCTCCTCTATAACCTCGCTTCCATGAACAGGGAGCACAGTTTGTAGTTGGTGCCTTCAGTAGCAGGCCACTTAAGAGGGGGCTGCCTCAGGCAGCCTATTCTTAGCTATTAATTTTGACAAGAAAAGAAGAACTTTTTTTTATAAGAATCTACAAGGGCTGCAGCAGGCTAGGTCTAATAGACATCTTTACTGCAGCTCCATCACTCCCAGCGGCGCAGTATACTCCCGCGCCCTGGTTGCTGGGTCACTGCAGCGGAGGCTCCGGTTTCTTCCTAAGGTCAGTCACACACACACCGCCCTCCGGGATCACGAGGCCGCTGATGAAAGGGAGGTAAGGGACTTCTGTGCCCACACTATACCGTGATCCAGCGTGGCTGTAGGGGGCGGGCCATGTGCGCACTGGCGTGGACACTGATTACTGGGCAGCTGCTCCACTAGCCACCAGGGACAGTTAAGGAGCACAGCTCTGGGGGGTTTTCTCTTATATTAACCCCATTTTGTACTACCCGCAGTGCATTGTGATAGGTAATAGAGCCTGATTCAGGTTGGATTGCAATCGCAATAAGCAGTCCAACTGCAAAAATTGCTAAGAGCATACGCATGCGCCTGCATTTTCTGCGGCACCCCGCAGTTAATGCGATCGCCTCTGACTGTCAATCGGTGCTGGGGGGGGGGGGGGGGTCAGCAACACTCCATTTCCAAGTCAGAGATGGAGCGGTGCGTGGGCAGGGCTTCAAAATGGGGTCGGCAACGGAGAAACAGGAGGCGTGGTCAGAGCGGTTGCATGACATCACATGCAGCAGCTGCGATCACAAAAATGGTGGCGGCTTCCTGCGCACACATACAGTCTGCACCAACAGGAGGCTAACCCATTTTTTATGATCACGCTGAACTGCACTGCGACTGCAATTTCAGCGTGGTCAAGAAGGGAGGCGGCATGCTGGGTGGCCCCAGCATGCGAACCAAAGGATTGCAAATTCTGTTACTTAGCAGAATTTGCAATCCTTACTGAATTAGGCCCATTGATTACAAAATGTATTTGTAAATATTTGAAGTTTTTCTTCAGGGACTAACACAAAAGATGCTTGGGGCTACTAACACATGGGTAAGCCACGTAAAGCTTCCCATGGGTCAGTGGCATCACAACGGGGTTGCGGCCCACACCCGAGTGTCACCCGCCAAGGGGGGTGACACCAAAGTGCCGGCTCCTCTTCAGTGACAGAATATGGGTGTTTCACTGTGACATTACGTGCAACACCCAGTTTCTGTCACTGTGCAGGAGCCAGCACCACTCACACACTAGTCCCCGGGTGCAGCACTCAACCCCCGGGATACCCGGAGCAACAAAATGGAGATTCAGGCCAACAGGCCACACCCCTACCTATGAGACCATGCCTCCATTTTACCATTGCGCTGCTTATCTGCGCGCACTGCATTACAATCTCCCTCGCTGCCTCTCTGGGTGTCACCAATGATAGTGACACCTTTGCCATGCTTGTAGCAGCTGGTCCTAAGATCTACGCCTCCAGCCCTGAGTATTTGCCCTTGTGACTTGTTGATCATCATAGCGAAGCAGATTCTTACAGAAAACTGCAGGGGCTTAGATTGAAAAGAAAAACATTGACGAACCCATCATTTCAGCAACAGGGTCTGCCACACGGCTGACTGAAATGACTGGTTGGTTTGGACCCCCACCAAAAAAGAAGCAATCAATCTCTCCTTGCACAAACTGGCTCTACAGAGGCAAGATGTCCACCTCATCATCCTCCGATTCCTCACCCCTTTCACTGTGTACATCGCCCTCCTCACAGATTATTAATTCGTCCCCACTGGAATCCACCATCTCAGATCCCTGTGTACTTTCTGGAGGCAATTGCTGGTGAATGTCTCCACGGAGGAATTGATTATAATTCATTTTGATGATCATCATCTTCTCCACATTTTCTGGAAGTAACCTCGTACGCCGATTGCTGACAAGGTGAGCGGCTGCACTAAACACTCTTTTGGAGTACACACTGGAGGGAGGGCAACTTAGGTAGAATAAAGCCAGTTTGTGCAAGGGCCTCCAAATTGCCTCTTTTTCCTGCCAGTATACATACGGACTGTCTGACGTGCCTACCTGGATGCGGTCACTCATATAATCCTCCACCATTCTTTCAAAGGTGACAGAATCATATGCAGTGACAGTAGACGACATGTCAGTAATCGTTGCCAGGTCCTTCAGTCCGGACCAGATGTCAGCACTCACTCCAGACTGCCCTGCATCACCGCCAGCGGGTGGGCTCGGAATTCTTAGCCTTTTCCTCGCACCCCCAGTTGCGGGAGAATGTGAAGGAGGAGCTGTTGACGGGTCACGTTCCGCTTGACTTGACAATTTTCTCACCAGCAGGTCTTTGAACCTCTGCAGACTTGTGTCTGCAGGAAAGAGAGATACAATGTAGGTTTTAAATCTAGGATCGAGCACAGTGGCCAAAATTTATTGCTCTGATTTCAACAGATTGAATCCTGGTTAAGCGAATTAAGGGCTCCATCCACAAGTCCCACATGCCTAGCGGAATCGCTCTGTTTTAGCTCCTCCTTCAATGTTTCCAGCTTCTTCTGCAAAAGCCTGATGAGGGGAATAACCTGACTCAGGCTGGCAGTGTCTGAACTGACTTCACGTGTGGCAAGTTCAAAGGATTGCAGAACCTTGCACAACGTTGAAATCATTCTCCACTGCGCTTGAGTCAGGTGCATTCCCCCTCCTTTGCCTATATCGTGGGTAGATGTATAGGCTTGAATGGCATTTTGCTGCTCCTCCATCCTCTGAAGCATATAGAGGGTTGAATTCCACCTCGTTACCACCTCTTGCTTCAGAGGATGGCAGGGCAGGTTCAGGAATGTTTGGTGGTGCTCCAGTCTTCGGCACGCGGTGGCTGAATGCAGAAAGTGGCCCGCAATTCTTCGGGCCACCGACAGCATCTCTTGCATGCCCCTGTCGTTTTTTAAATAATTCTGCACCACCAAATTCAATGTATGTGCAAAACATGGGACGTGCTGGAATTTGCCCAGATGTAATGCACGCACAATATTGGTGGCGTTGTCCGATGTCACAAATCCCCAGGATAGTCAAATTGGGGTAAGCCATTCTGCGATGATGTTCCTCAGTTTCCGTAAGAGGTTGTCAGCTGTGTGCCTCTTATGGAAAGCGGTGATACAAAGCGTAGCCTGCCTAGGAACGAGTTGGCATTTGCGAGATGCTGCTACTGGTGCCGCCGCTGCTGTTCTTGCTGCGGGAGGCAATACATCTACCCAGTGGGCTGTCACAGTCATATAGTCCTGAGTCTGCCCTGCTCCACTTAACCACGGACATGTGGACTAGTGGACATTGGGTACAACTGCATTTTTTAGGACACTGGTGACTCTTTTTCTGAGGTCTGTGTACATTTTCGGTATCGCCTGCCTAGAGAAATGGAACCTAGATGGCATTTGGTACCGTTGACACAGTACCTCAATCAAGTCTCTAGTTGCCTCTGAATTAACGATGGATACCGGAACCACGTTTCTCACCACCCAGGCTGACAAGACCTGAGTTATCCGCTTTGCAGCAGGATGACTGCTGTGATATTTCATCTTCCTCGCAAAGGACTGTTGGACAGTCAATTGCCTACTGGAAGTAGTACAAGTGGTCTTCCGACTTCCCCTCTGGGATGACGATCGACTCCCAGCAGCAACAACAGCAGCGCCAGCAGCAGTAGGCGTTACACTAAAGGATGCATCGGAGGAATCCCAGGCAGGAGAGGACTCGTCAGACTTGCCAGTGACATGGCCTGCAGGACTATTGGCTCTCCTGTCTAAGGAGGAAATTGACACTGAGGGAGTTGGTGGTGTGGTTTGCAGGAGCTTGGTTACAAGAGGAAGGGATTTAGTGGTCAGTGGACTGCTTCCGCTGTCATCCAAAGTTTTTGAACTTGTCACTGACTTATGATTAATGCGCTGCAGGTGACGTATAAGGGAGGATGTTCTGAGGTGGTTAACGTCCTTACCCCTACTTATTACAGCTTGACAAAGGCAACACACGGCTTGACACCTGTTGTCCGCATTTGTGTACAGGATGCATACCTTCATGTCCAAATTTATCCATCTCATCAGTCGTACCTCAGATTTGCGGTACAGGACTGTCATTGCCAATTTCAGACGTTGCTGTTTGGTCTCTGCACGGCCCAGAGAATTTTCACCAAGGTAATGGTGGAAATTATGGTTCTCCTGCGCAAGCAATGTGTCATAATTATCCCGTACTTGAGCGATCTCATAAAAGCGAGATCAAGAGAGCAGTTGCTGAACAGCGTATCACTTTCACTGAAAGTGTTACAGCAACACGGCTGGATTTTCAATATCCCAAAGTCGCAGTTGGTTCCTACGACTCGTCTGTCTTTCTTGGGCATGATTCTGGACACAGACCAGAAGAGGGTTTATCTCCCGATAGAAAAGGCCCAGGAACTCATGACTCTTGTCAGGAACCTATTGAAACCAAAACTTGTGTCAGTGCATCACTGCACTCGAGTCCTGGGAAAGATGGTGGCATCATACAAAGCCATTCCATTCGGCAGGTTCCATGCGAGGACTTTCCAATGGGACCTACTGGACAAGTGGTCTGGGTCACATTTACAGATGCATTGGTTGATCACCCTGTCCCCCAGGGTCAGGGTATCACTCCTGTGGTGGCTGCAGAGTGCTCACCTTCTCGAGTGACGCAGATTCGGCATTCAGGACTGGATCCTGGTGACCACAGATGCAAGCCTCCAAGGTTGGGGAGCAGTCACACAGGGAAGAAATTTCCAAGGTCTTTGGTCAAGTCAAGAGACTTGTCTTCACATCAACATCCTGAAACTAGGGGCCATATACAATGCCCTACGTCAAGCGGAGACCTTACTTTGCGACCAACCGGTTCTGATCCAGTCAGTCAACGTCACCGCAGTGGCTCATGTAAACCGCCAAGGCGGCACAAGGAGCAGAGTGGTGATGGCACAAGCTACCTTTGCATTTTTCTCCCAAACGAAGGACACTAGAATGAAAATTTTAAAGCCTCCTGTTATTGCTTCATCTACACGGTATAGCCCTGAATTTTCCAATGCGTAGCTCTTTGCAAAAGAGAGATATTGGCAAGGAAAAGCTGTCTTGTACCTTTGCATTTTTCTCCCAAACGAAGGACACTAGAAAGAAAATTTTAAAGCCTCCTGTTAGGCCATCATCTACACGGCATAGCCCTGAATTTTCCAATGCGCAGCTCTTTGCAAAAGAGAGATATTGGCAAGGAAAAGCTGTCTTGTACCTTTGCATTTTTCTCCCAAACGAAGGACACTAGAAAGAAAATTTTAAAGCCTCCTGTTAGGCCATCATCTACACGGCATAGCCCTGAATTTTCCAATGTGCAGCTCTTTACAAAAGAGAGATATTGGCAAGGAAAAGCTGTCTTGTACCTTTGCATTTTTCTCCCAAACGAAGGAAACTAGAATGAAAATTTTAAAGCCTCCTGTTAGTGCTTCATCTACACGGTATAGCCCTGAATTTTCCAATGCGTAGCTCTTTGCAAAAGAGAGATATTGGCAAGGAAAAGCTGTCTTTCAACTCTTCCACAACTGAAAAACAGATAGTGTTCCCAAGCCTTCCATCCTGTAATATCTTTAGTCTCTCGTCAATGAAGAAAACAATCCCTCCAGCAGACTCTTCAACCACGATACAAGATCACAGCCAAAAGGGCGAGAAGCAACTACACTTGCGTTTAACCAAAATGGCTAAAACTTAGTGGAGGAAAGTGCAGTGCACCAAAACATAAGCTGACACAATCATGGAGAATGCGCCAGCATATATGCTCTTCTATCTATATTTTGCAAACCTGCTCTTGTCCCCTCAAGCTGCTCCATGTAGATTTGACGCCTGGCAAGGTGCATAACCCACTGACAAGCAGGCACACTCCTGCATGAGTTTTCACTCTCACTAGCAGGATGATACACATTCATTTGCATGTGCTCCACCTCTGACACACCGCCCACCCAACCACCCAGTCACCAGAGCCACCCACAAGCCAACTGGCTCCGTGATTTAATTTGCACAGTGCAGTCATCCAGACAGCATGTCCTTCTCAATGGAATAATCTCTGGTTCCATGGAATCTTCCGCATTGGAATGCTGCGGAACAAAAAGGATTTAAACATTCAGCTTGCTAGCATTCAATGTACCTGCGGCTTGGCTCTAGCACATGGGTCTTCATCCTGTGGCCCTCTCTCTGCTGTGAAACTACACATCCCAGCATGCCCTGCCACAGTTTTGCTATTAAGGTATGCTAAAACTGAGGCAGGGTATGCTGGTATATGTAGTTCCACAGCAGCTGGAGGGTCGCAGGTTGAAGACCCATATTCTAGCATGCCTGTTCTATGATGCATGTTCCGTGATGTCACAATCAGCTTGGAATGGGGTGTCTAGCATGCATTTGCTGACAGCCACTTGAGGGAGACACACATCAGGAGATGCAGCATATCGGAGGTCTTCGATGCCTTTCCAGCAAATGCACACCACCAGCTGCTGGTCTGGACACAAAACAATACCCACAATTGAAGGCTCAAAATGCCCAACTACAGGATTAATGTAAGTAGTGAATTTAGGAATGAATTTAGAAGTAGGAAATTAAGTTAGTTCACAAGTACATTCAAATTCCGATCTAAAGTCTAGGTAGGCCTCACGTCCTGGCAGCCCCCAGCATTTAAAAATGCCTTGATTAGAGGTAGGGAATTAAATGTAGATAAGAAGTAGACACAAAATAACACTCCACAGAGCAATTATCAGGTGTCTTTATCAATTGTTGCATTTAAAAAATCAAGCAATTAGGGAACACAATGTTGCGACAATGTAACCCTATTTGCAAAATAGTACTAAATAAGTTTGTCGATGTAAGACATTTGCAAAGGCGCAAACAAAACACGCTGGAAAATGCAACTGAATCTGTTTTTGGAGGTTAGAATAGATGCAGGATCAAGTAGCTCAATGGGTAGGGTGTTTGATTAGAATTCAACAGGTTATAGATTTGAATCCTGGGTATGATAGTTTGAGGTGTTATTTAATAAAGTATGTTTATATATTAGTCACACATGGCTTACTTTTACAAATGGCATGTCACCAGTTAGTGCTGACTGCTGATATGCCATTTGCACAAACACGCCATGTGTGACTGTATATGCATTTAAGGAGGGCACCCCGGCAATACCACAAACCATTGAGTGTCAAGTATACTAGATATATCTTCATATCTCATGTGCTTTCTCTGAGACCAATCTTGTTATGCCCCTTCCCCACAAGGCATGCGCCTTTTGTCCATATTGCAAAAATGGGGAGGGGAGGGGGGGGGGCATATAATTCTCTGTCACAGGGCACCAAAAAGTCTAGTTATGGCTCTGGTATGCATTATGTAATCTGGCAGACCATATCTCCAACACTGGCTGGTTGGAATAGAAATCCGGTTATCTATGTGAGCAAATGACCATCAACGATTTACTCTCAAACACTAGAAAATGGACAAACATGGTCCCCTAAACAAATTGGTTAAATTTTGGGTTTAACCAATTTGTGTAATGACCATTTTTGACCACTTTTCTAGTGTTTGGGAGCAAATGGTTAATTGACATTTGCTACTATACATTACCAGATTTTCATTCCATCCATCCGGACTGGATAGATAGCCTGACAGATAATTGTGTAGTGTACGCCCAGGATAACTGTCAGTTGTGCTTTCTTTTATGACGGCACATAAATGGGTGGGCAGATCCAGAGCAAGGACTGCCCACTCATGCATAGTTGTCAACTGATGTGAAGTTCCAGGGGGCAATCTCAGTTATAAAGAAAAGTATCTGGAAATTGTTCCTAGTTTAAAAAAAAAATACAAAAAAAATTGATCAACTCCATTTATTTAGTATGATATCCCAGCAGTCAGAACAACATACTTTATTAAATAACACATCTCAAACTACCATACCCAGGATTCAAACCTATAACCTGTTGAATTCTAATCAAACACCCTACCTATTGAGCTATTTGATCCTGCATAAAAATTGTGAACATTATATGAAGCTATTGGTACTTTGCAAAAAAAAAGTATCAGCATTACAACGCAGCAGATCCATGCAGTTTGCAGCCACACACTACATGTATCTGCTCAGCCACAATGCTGATTATTTCTTCACAAAGTACAAGGTGAGCTCCAAACAGAATTCTCTAGCTTAGAATTATACCTTTCTATGCCAAACCTAGAAGTCGGGCCCCCCACCCTGGGATCCCCCAGAGGGAGGCCTGCACCGTCATGCGGCAGGCTTGTCCGTTTTGGAAGCAGGCTGATGGGCAGCCCAGGCTTGCTTCAGTCTGGGCTTGGCAGGTCTGGAAGCATGAGCTTGCTTTGGGTATGCCTGACCTTGGGTACGCTTTACCTGAGGGATGAAAGGGCCAAGGGAAAGTACTTTTAGCCTTCTGCGTGGTAGGAGTCATACGAGGTAGGCAAGCTGTTTTAGCAGTAGCCAGATCAGCTACAATCTTATTGAGGTCTTCTCCAAAGAGAGTGTCTCCCTTGAAAGGAAGCACCTCCAGGGTTTTCTTGGAATCCATATCCACCGACCAGGATCTCAACCAGCTGTATAAAGTATTACCTTGGAACTGGCTCTCCACTCCCCATTATCTGGTTATCATGGCTTCCTCCGCCAGTGTCCAGACTCGCTTGCTGAAGCTCGGCCACTTCTTCCTAGCAGCAGGCTCCTGGGTCACTGGGCAGCAGAGGTGCTTGGGAGCCGGAAGGGGGCGGAGCAATCAGGCAGGCAGTTGCAGTGCTGCCCAGCTATCTGTGGTGTGAGAAGAAGCAGGGGCACCCCACCGCTGGCAGTGCTGCAGCTAGCGGTGGTGGCAGCGGCGAGGCTGCTGGGCTGGGTCTTGAAAAAGGTGGAAAGAAGGGTGTTACGGCATGGAATGTACAAACTGCGAGACCCTGCTGGTAGCGCCTTTGTCTATTTAGTAGGAAGGGCACGTAACAGCCGGGGGGCAATGGAGGAAGCCCCTTTAGGGCTGGAGCCCCTTCAGGGCTGGAGCCCGGCGGCAACTGACTCCGTTGTCTCTGGCAGTTCTGCCCCTGGACTAGAGGAATGGTCAAGAACATGGCAACATTTAATGCCAAAAAATGCAAAATCATACACGTGCAAAAATGCAAAGGCTAACTATAATATTAAGGGCATTATAATGGCAAGAGGAAAGCTATCTAAGTATTACTATTTCAGGTGAGCAATGTAACAAAGCAATAGGAAAGGCAAGTCAGATGCTTGTTTGCATAGGTTAAAGAACCAGTAGCAGAAAAAAGTAATACAGGTTGAGTATCCCATATCCAAATATTCCGAAATACGGAATATTCCGAAATACGGACTTTTTTGAGTGAGACTGAGATAGTGAAACCTTTGTTTTTTGATGGCTCAGTGTACACAAACTTTGTTTAATACTCAAAGTTATTAAAAATATTGTATTAAATGAACTTCAGACTGTGTGTATAAGGTGTATATGACACATGAATGAATTCTGTGAATGTACACACACTTTGTTTAATGCACAAAGTTATAAAAAATATTGGCTAAAATGACCTTCAGGCTGTGTGTATAAGGGCCCTCATTCCGAGTTGATCGGTCGCAAGGCGAATTTAGCAGAGTTACACTCGCTAAGCCGCCGCCTACTGGGAGTGAATCTTAGCTTCTTAAAATTGCGACCGATGTATTCGCAATATTGCGATTACTAACTACTTAGCAGTTTCAGAGTAGCTCCAGACTTACTCTGCCTGTGCGATCAGTTCAGTGCTTGTCGTTCCTGGTTGACGTCACAAACACACCCAGCGTTCGGCCAGGCACTCCCACCGTTTCCCCGGCCACTCCTGCGTTTTTTCCGGAAACGGTAGCGTTTTCAGCCACACGCCCCTGAAACGCCGTGTTTCCGCCCAGTAACACCCATTTCCTGTCAATCACATTACGATCGCCGGAGCGATGAAAAAGCCGTGAGTAAAAATACTTTCTTCATAGTAAAGTTACTTGGCGCAGTCGCAGTGCGAACATTGCGCATGCGTACTAAGCGGATTTTCACTGCGATGCGATAAAAAATACCGAGCGAACAACTCGGAATGAGGGCCAAGGTGTATATGAAACATAAATGCATTCTGTGCTTAGATTTAGGTCCCATCACCATAATATCTCGTTATGGTATGCAATTATTCCAAAATACAGAAAAATCCGATATCCAAAATTCCTCTGGTCCCAAGCATTTTGGATAAGGGATACTCAACCTGTAATGCCACTGTATAGGTCCTTGGTACAGCCACATTTAGAATCCTGTGTTCAGTTCCAGAAGCCATATCTCCAGAAGGCTGTAAATACATTAGGGCAACTAAAATTGTGCATGGCCTACATCACAAAACTTACCTGGAAATACTAAAAAATGTTGATGTGTATAGTTTGGAGAAGGGAAGAGGGAACATACAGTAATAGAAACATTTAAATATATAGGGAGGAATGTAATAGGGTGTGAGAATCAGAAAGTGAGAGATTTTGTGTTTTTTCCTGTTGTTTTTTTTTTTTTTATTGTTTGTTTTTTAAAGTGGCAATCCTTTACATGGCAAAACCAGGTTGATATTTGCCATGTAAAGGATTGCCACCGTGGGCATGTGTAGAAGGGGCACTGCTACTGTTGGCATTATGTGTGTAAGCTGCACTGATATGGTGGTTATGTGTATAAAGGGCACTGCGACTGTGGGTATTATTATTATTATTATTATTATTATTACATGCGGTGTAATGACAATAAGATAGTGCTACTGTGTGGCGTATTTTTATTTGGGGTGCTATTGTGTGGCCATGCCCCTTCCTTGTGATACCACACCTTCTTTTTTTAAGGAGCGCACTGTCCCTTTATTAAGTATTGGAGAGAGGGCCCAAATTAATAGTTTGCAGGGAGGCGCCAAACACCCTAGCACTGGCCCTTTGGTAGGGGACAGGATTTGCTTCTGCTTGTGCACATATGTTATGATTGCCAGCCAACAGCACTGGTTTTGCCTATAACACTAACTATAAATATTTTGAATTGGTCCTGGACCACCAATCCAAGGCACCCCTGCAAGTGTCCTGAGGCACCCCAGGGTGCAGTTTGAGAACCACTGGTCTAGTGAGTACCCAGGATAATTATTGTAGCTGGTCTGCGGGTAACAGCTCTCAGATCCACTTCTAGAAAAAATGCAGCAATGTAATTTGAGTGACAAACTGCAGAGATGAACCCTTTCTGTGACTGCTGCACAGGGATCACACAAACTCTATTCATAGGGCTGACTTCACTTAGGGGAGATGTTCTCACCCCGCAAAGAAGTGCGAGTATATACCGCACTTACGGTACCATTGGATTTACAGATATTTTCTTGCAATACACTATGGGGGTCATTCTGAGTTGATTGCTCGCTAGCAGTTTTTAGCAGCCATGCAAACGCATTGTCGCTGCCCACTGGAGAGTGTATATTCACTTTGGAGAAGTGCGAACACTTGAGCAGCAGAGCGCCTGCAAAATCGTTTCAAAATAAGACCAGCACTGTAGTTACACTTCGTGTGCGTTGATTCTAACAACCGAGGGACGGCTTTTGATGTCACACACCCATCCAGCGAATGCCCAGCCACGTCTGCATTTCTTCTGCCACGCCTGCATTTTTCCAAGCACTCCCTGAAAACGGTCAGTTGACACCCAGAAACGCCCTCTTTCTGTCAATCTCCTTGTGGCCTGTTCTGTGATTGGAATAATCGCTAGAACTAGTGCAAAACCACAATGGACTTTGTACCCGTACGATGCGCATGCACATTACGGAGCATGCGCATGCACAGATTAGCCATTTTTTTTCAACTGATTGCTACGCAGCGAACAACGGCAGCAAGCGATCAACTCAGAATGACCCCCTATATACATAGAAACATGGATTTTTACTGCAGGAATTATGGTTAGTTTAGGGGTATCGGTTAGGGTCAACAGAGGTGTAGCTAGGGGTCCAAGCGCCCCTGGCAAAGTAAGGGACTGGCGCCCCCCCTTTCGATAAAGCATTGCAGTCCATTGGCGGTTACCATGTTGGAGCCACAGCAACTGACCCCCTCCCCCACACGCTGCCCTACATCATCGGCTGGGATTCACTGTTGGTGTGAAGCCACTGGGAACATTCTGGTAGCATTAGCAGCAGTCTGTGTCATAGATAGGGAAGGCAGAAGGTTAACTAGCTAATAGCAGTCTGTTGGCAGCAGAGGCTGGGCGGGGGGCTGAGAATGAGCCAACGCTGATCAGTGTCCAGTCTGCTCAGACAAAAATATTTTGTGATCAGGGCTGGTTCTAGACCAAAGGAGCCACACACACACACACATACACACACACACACACACACCAAAAAAGAACATATCCCAGTTTAACATAACGCTATGTGGTGCAAGGTGTGGAGCTGGTCACTTGTATCAGACCTCTGACATTTGCCTTTTCACCCATATTGCATACTTTTTCTTGCAGGTTGTGTCTTAATTCAAGAAGTGTTCTAAGTACTTCAGCTTAGTATCTTTACTGACCCCTCTTTACCCCACACTACATAACTGACCCCTCTATACCCTACACTACATCACTGACCTTTCTATAACCATCACTGCATTACTGACCCCTCTATACAGTACACTGACCTCTATATACCTGCTAGTACATCCCTGATGCCTATATTCCCTAAGCTAAATCCCTGACGCCTCTATTCCCTACGCTACATCCCTGACGCCTCTATTCCCTATGCTACATCCCTGACGCCTCTATACCCTACGCTACATCCGTGATGCCTCTATTCCCTACGCTACATTCCTGATGCCTCTATAACCTACGCTACATCCCTGATGCCTCTATACCCTACGCTACATCCCTGACGCCTCTATACAGTACAATGCATTACTGATCCCTCTAGACCATACATCCTCATTACATCAGAGAGATAGTGAAACACTGGAAAAAATAAGGATAAAGTGGACTACAGAAACTGATGCTCTAAACAAAGGAGAGAGAGAGAAAAGCACAAGGGAAAGTGGGCAATCGGAACACCATAGAGAGAGGAGAGATAGAAATGCCTGAAAAAGTAAAGGGGGTTGGGTATGGCATCCGGCGCTCGGGATTCCAGCAGTCACATGATACCTAATCCTAATCCTAACCCTCTGGGGGGGTGGCGGATAGGGCTAACCCTCAGGGGGTGGCAGCTAGGACTAACCCCCCCCCCTCCTAGTGCCTTCCCTAACACCCCCTCCCCCGGTCCTAACCCTCCCTCCAATACTCGCCTTCGGGATGTTGGCTGTCTGTGTGCCGGCACCAGTCTCCCAAGTGGTGTCAGGATTCCAACATCGGTCAAATGACCGCCGGTATACCGTCTGCCGGGATGGTAAATGTATCCTGAGGACAGGTAGTGAGTGTGGAGGGATAGGTGGTTCAGTAAAATGTAACAGCTCAAACTGCGATCATTCACTGATAAATTGATTTATAGCTCTCCCTTTTTAACCATTGCAGTCATAAAAGCAATGGCCCTCATTCCGAGTCGTTCGCTCGGTATTTTTCATCGCATCGCAATGAAAATCCGCTTAGTACGCATGCGCAATATTCGCACTGCGACTGCGCCAAGTAATTTAACAATGAAGATAGTATTTTTACTCACGGCTTTTTCATCGCTCCGGCGATCGTAATGTGATTGACAGGAAATGGGTGTTACTGGGCGGAAACACGGCGTTTTATGGGCGTGTGGCTGAAAACGCTACCGTTTCCGGAAAAAATGCAGGAGTGGCCGGAGAAACGGGGGAGTGGTTGGGCGAACGCTGGGTGTGTTTGTGACGTCAAACCAGGAACGACAAGCACTGAACTGATCGCACAGGCAGAGTAAGTGTGGAGCTACTCTAAAACTGCTAAGTAGTTTGTGATCGCAATATTGCGAATACATCGGTCGCAATTTTAAGATGCTAAGATACACTCCCAGTAGGCGGCGGCTTAGCGTGTGTAACTCTGCTAAATTCGCCTTGCGACCGATCAACTCGGAATGAGGGCCAATGTTTTTTAAACTTTTAAATAAAGCTTGTTAGCATCCCCAGCACACTGTATATGCTGGGAGATGTAGTTCTCAATATGAAAACATTTAATTAGTGTATGAACTCTAATTCCCCAACTGAAACCTCTCACAAACACACACTCCTAAATCTAGTACACACACACACACACACACACACACACACACACACACACACATTTCCCCAGTACTGACAACTCTCATCACTTCCACACACTGACAACTCCCTCCTGCTCCTCTCCCCACTGACACTGACAGCTCCCTCACAGTCACACACATCCTCCACCCCCCCACCCCCCCACCCCCCCACCCCACACACACACTGATAGCACACATGCACAAATCCCCCCCTCCTCGACACTAACTGTCACGGACTGCTTGGGCAGCAGGGGGCAGGCTCTGACTTGAAGTGCTGAAATTCAACAGCTCTCTCGAACTTGCAAGGCATGGCTGTGCAGCTGTCTCCAGCCATCTCCTTGCCCACTGTGTAATTTGTGGCGTTCTCTGATGTTCCCCGCTCTGCCTCTACAACCGGCACATAATGTACAGCAGTGGTGACTCCTGAGTATGGGCCTGGAGAACTCCGCCTACCGGGGGGTAGGGATTAATAATTTCAAAGGGGCAGAGCTAGGAGTGAAGCAGTGGACAGCAGTTGAGGGGCGTTTCAAACTGTAACAGGGTTGGGACAATTTCAGTATCCTTCCCTCACCGTCTAATTGGTCAGTCCCACGCTGATTGCCATAGCGCCCTTTCGAGACTGCAGAACTCTATCCCTTAGCCACGGTTGGCACAGCTGGATGGTGCCCCTGGCAAGTGCCATCCTGGCCAAGGGGTAGATACGCCCTTGAGGGTCAGGGCCAGCAACAGAAATCTCGGGGCCCAGTACACTGATATCTCTGGGGCCCCCTCAACCCCCCCTTAACTTGGCAGAGGGATCTTTAAAAAAAAATGGAGCCTTTGACTAGAGATGAGCGGGTTCGGTTTCTCTGAATCCGAACCCGCACGAACTTCATGTTTTTTTTCACGGGTCCGAGCGACTCGGATCTTCCCGCCTTGCTCGGTTAACCCGAGCGCGCCCGAACGTCATCATGACGCTGTCGGATTCTCGCGAGACTTGGATTCTATATAAGGAGCCGCGCGTCGCCGCCATTTTCACACGTGCATTGAGATTGATAGGGAGAGGACGTGGCTGGCGTCCTCTCCATTTAGATTAGGAGAGAGAGAGAGAGATTGACCTGAGGCTGATACTGTAGAAGAGAGTGCAGAGTTTAGTGACTGACCACAGTGACCACCAGCAGTGCAGTTGTTTTATTTAATATATCCGTTCTCTGCCTGAAAAAAACGGTACACACAGTGACTCAGTCTCATACCATATCTGTGTGCACTGCTCAGCCCAGTGTGCTGCATGCCTGCATCATCTATGTATATATTATATATCTGACTGTGCTCAGCTCACACAGCTTATAATTGTGGGGGAGACTGGGGAGCACTGCAGTGCCAGTTATAGGTTATAGCAGGAGCCAGGAGTACAAGACAGTCACATACCATATCTGTGTGCACTGCTCAGCCCAGTGTGCTGCATCATCTATGTATATATTATATATCTGACTGTGCTCAGCTCACACAGCTTATAATTGTGGGGGAGACTGGGGAGCACTGCAGTGCCAGTTATAGGTTATAGCAGGAGCCAGGAGTACATATTATATTAAAATTAAACAGTGCACACTTTTGCTGCAGGAGTGCCACTGCCAGTGTGACTGACCAGTGACCTGACCACACTGACCACCAGTATAGTTAGTAGTATACTATATTGTGATTGCCTGAAAAAGTTAAACACTCGTCGTGTGACTTCACTTGTGTGGTGTTTTTTTTTTTATTCTATAAAAAACTCATTCTGCTGACAGACAGTGTCCAGCAGGTCCGTCATTATATAATATATATACCTGTCCGGCTGCAGTAGTGATATATATATATTTTTTATATCATTATTTATCATCCAGTCGCAGCAGACACAGTACGGTAGTTCATGGCTGTAGATACCTCTGTGTCGGCACTCGGCAGTCCATCCATAATTGTATACCACCTACCCGTGGTTTTTTTTTCTTTCTTCTTTATACATACATACTACTACATCTCTTTATCAACCAGTCTATATTAGCAGCAGACACAGTACAGTACGGTAGTTCACGGCTGTGGCTACCTCTGTGTCGGCACTCGGCAGTCCGTCCATAATTGTATACCACCTACCCGTGGTTTTTTTTTCTTTCTTCTTCATACATACATACTACGACATCTCTTTATCAACCAGTCTATATTAGCAGCAGACACAGTACAGTACGGTAGTTCACGGCTGTGGCTACCTCTGTGTCGGCACTCGGCAGTCCGTCCATAATTGTATACCACCTAACCGTGGTTTTTTTTTCTTTCTTCTTCATACATACATACTACGACATCTCTTTATCAACCAGTCTATATTAGCAGCAGACACAGTACAGTACGGTAGTTCACGGCTGTGGCTACCTCTGTGTCGGCACTCGGCAGTCCGTCCTGTCAAAGTCAGAAAAATATCTCTATGCACACTACCATATTTGCACCTCACACAGGTCCGTGCTGCGCATGCGTACGCTCTCCCGTACGTGCGCATACTCACAGTCGCGGGCACCCGCAGGCGCATGGTATGCTTATTTACGGTAGAGTTTATGTGGTTGTAGCGTGCGACTCAATCGTAACATATTTTCAGTAATAATGTATTTTGTAGATCATGGTCCCTTTGATAGATTCTGAAAGTTTGGTTAATATAGAATGTTTATGAACAGAGGAATCCCTCTTTGTTTGATACGAAGGGTCAGACAGGAGTAATACAGTGGTGTTTAGTATCCATCGGAAGAATATTTAATTAGAAATATTCCGGTGTTGGTTTGAAGCAGATCAATCGCTCGTGCGAATAGTTATGGACATAAGTTTATGAACATTTACTTTATTTGCACTTTATTACCCATGCGGCGGGAAACCCAGTTTCCCTCCCACCTGAGCAGTTGGAAATAGTCACAGCCCACCTGTATGAATCAACCTATGACCTTTTGTTATAATGCGAAGCCGAATTCCTGTGTCCAATGAACAATGAGATTGTAGGGACCATTGAATTGTATTGTGTGTGGGGCATAAATAGGCAGGCCGACCGTATCCAGTTCTCTCTCTTCAACGGTTCTCATTGCTGATAATCGGGAGCTGGATATCGAGGCGCATGCGATCGTTTCCCTTTGTGCGTAAGTTTTCTCCGTAATCATATTGTCTTACTGTGAGCCATCTCTCTCTCTCTCTCTCTCTACTCTTTCTCTCGTATTTTCCTTTAATTGTATTGTATTGTATTTCCTGTGTAGTTTATCTGGTTAGTTGGTTTATGTCATATTGTAGTGTATGCTTTGTACTGTGATTCTTTTTGCAAGTATAATAGTCATAATACATATAATAGGTTTCGGACCCTAAGCCCAGGTATCTGTGTATTCTTTATAGTGTTAAGTATTCTCTGAGCGTCGGTGACGCTCAAGCAGCTTTGTAGTTAATCAGGTTACACCAGGTTGCACTTACACTCTGTCTCTACACTAAGGTATACTGTGTATCTCACTGTTAAAGGTATAGATATAAAGGTTTAACGTTGTGAGCGTCTGCATCGCTGGTGATCTCCTCGTGGTCCCGAGCGTCCGCTACGCTATAGCGAATCATTATGTTAGTCGGCAGCCAATAGCGTGCCTGCCTGTGATCACTGGGCCGTAAGCGAACGTGACGCTTGAGCGTCTCGACTACGGCTGAGCGATCGCTACGCAACTTGCGTACCCTTACGGTACTTCTTACGTAGATAGCGTACAGTGTTCTTAGACCTCTTAAAGTGATTTATATACGATAAATATTCAGCTTTATCAATTGGCGGCTCGCCCGTCCTTCACATATCTGCAGTAGGTAGATCAGCAGACATTATCCCTCAGCAAAGGGCGGGAGGTTGTATCCCTCGTAGTGCTGACAGGATAAGCGTCTGCTTCGCTTAGGTAAAGAGTGCTGAAGGAATCCGGGAACCGGAGGTAAGAACAAAACGCTAGTGTCTTTTAAAACTGTTTATTTTTCTGTCTTGCGTACACACGCACGCACACATATATATATCTGCATTTCTTTTTCTTTTTCATTTTCGTATATCACTCTCCTGTCTGCCAGTTTTTATAGTTGATAGAAGTGCTAAAAGAGAGTTGCCGTTATTTCATAGTTTAAGAGTAAAGGTAATATAGTTAAAAGATAGACAAACACACAGTTTCGCCTGGGAGATAAGGCGAAGTCAGTGTGTTTGTGTGGTAGATGATCAAGGATCATCTACATTGATAAAAGTATAAATTGTGTTACGGTGGATCTTTGCTTTGCGTATACGTGTCTCTAACAAAGACTTGCGTACGCAATCCAAAGGCCGACGCACGCAGCGTACGTTACGCAACGGAGCGTCCGGTTACGCCCACGTAGCTCAAGTCACGATAAGTTGATTTTTAACGCAAAGCGATAAATAACGCAAAGCGATAAATAACGCGAGGCGAGAAATAACGCAAGTCTATTTTTGGGTGTCCGAAATTTAATTAACAGATCCTGCTCCTAATTGGTAACACACCTGATCTGAAGAAAAAATTTCTGCGCAGAAATAGAAATAGAAACAAAAGTGTACATGTGATGAGTGAGTGTTTTTACAATTTTTAAAGGTTGAACCACAAGAAAAGTCGAGTACTCGTGAGGTACATGCGTGTAAGTGACGTGCACGGTGGCTAGGGAGGCATCTCTGGTTAAATATACAATTTTGAGCATTAGAGTATAGCAGACCAGGAGGTCATACTGTAACAAGACCAGGAGGTCATACTGTAACAAGACCAGTAGGTCATAACAGACCAGGAGGTCCAGGTACAGCCGACAAGGAAGTCCGCTATACAGTTCACAGGCACAACACCGAAAAGGGTTGGTGCAACACCCATATAGGCCATATAAGCTCTGGCTGAAGGAATTCGCAGTCGTAAGTTTCGATTCCATTGGTCTTTCCGTACATAAGCTTAGTTGTTTGTGTACTGAACGACTGGACCGCACGTAAGTGTGTGCAGTAGTTAGTAATCTGACCTAATACCATTAGAGTAAAGGGGTCACAAACGCTATCTGTACACTCTAACGTGATTTGTGTAATTTTTTTTATTTTAAGGGAAGTTCGCTGCTCACTCAGGAACTATCCAGCAACCAATAGTTACTGGAAAGAGTAAGTGTTCTTCGGATAACCCTCGCAGGTTCCAGTAAATAGAGGTTCAGGTCGCAGGGGCCCTAGGTCGAGTACGCCAGCACCATATCGGTGTGATCAGGTCGTATTGGTCGGCGTGGGCGAGTGAGTGGGGTACTCGGTAAACCGCCACCGTCAGCCTATTGTTGGCATTTGGTTTTGCATAAAGGGTTGGCTAAATAAAGCAACACTTTCGAACTATGGGGGCCACTTGTTCAGGTAGGGGGCGATCAACCTCGGTTCGGGTTGATTCAGTGGTCCGACCAATTGGGTCGGCCAGGTATATAATGTGTGAGAAATATGGAAGTCACACAGAAACTTTATGTGATGAATGGGAGAGAATGACTGTACATGACGGGGAGAAATTCCCAAGAGTAGGGAGCTTCAGCTCAGAAGTGTTACAAAATTTAAGGAGGAGGATATGTCTCATAAAATCAACAAAGAGACGAATCCAGCATTATGATTATTTACAGTTGTGGCAACAGGAAGGTGAGATACAGAGAGGTTTGGCTCAGGCGGCGGGATCTGGCTCTAACAGAAAACTGATTGCCACGGCCCCGCCGCCACCATACATATCAGGAGAGAAGTTGATTGCGGAGAAAGACGCACTAAGGTGTAACACAAAATCACTTAGTAACTGTGTAAATGTTAATGATAATGTTAACCCATTAACCCATGCAAGTATTAACCCGTGCAAGTTGTACCCTGTTTTGAACTTTCCTCAGGAGTGTGATCAAGAGGACGAATCGGCAACGATTTCAGCGCTCTCTCTAGCAGCCACCATAGCAGAGACCACAGTAGGCACAGCTCCACCCACGAGATTAGTAAAGGCCCCTAGCGGAGGGATAGGTGAGGTCGTATCAACTGGTAAGTACGGCACCATGCATTATGCTGAGACTATTTCACCACAGCCTGTAGAATCTACACAGAATGAGGTTGTTAGAATTACACCTGTTAGAGTAATAGCAGTGCCAAATGGGAAAACAGACGCATCAGGAGCCACTCCCATTAGGAACATTGCCATGTACACTCCATTTTCCCGAATGGAATTAAGGACCATAGTGTCTGAATTTCCTGACCCTAGAAAAGACTTAGTTGCCAGTCAAAAATACATCAGAGACTTAGGTAACACTGCAGAGCCCAACAATAAAGACTGGCAGATATTGCTGAGAGCATGTTTACCCTCAAATGTCGACGCAACTCAATTTTTAGCTGATTGCGGACTAGATCATGATGTACCTCTTACAGATGTGTACAACCAAGATAATGTGAAAAGAATAAACTTGCAGCTAAAAGAGTATTTCCCAGCGGTAGCTAAATGGAATAAGATATTCTCCATTAAACAGAAGGAGTCAGAGACAGCTGCAGAGTATTTTCACAGAGCATTATTAGAAATGGCAAAATACACAGGCATAGAGGACATTAAAACAGACACAAACCATCGGGAAGTAGCAGTATCGGTACTGATGGATGGTTTAAAAGAGTCATTGAAGACTAGGGTACAGACCACACAACCATGTTGGCGAGGTCTGTCTGTGGCTACTTTGAGAGAGGCTGCTATTGATCACGATAGAAACATCACCAGACACAGGGAGCAACAAGGTGATAAATTAATGTCAGTAAGTATACAGGCTCTGACCACAAGGCAGCCTTTGTTTGTATCACCAAATCCTGTGGGTAAGTCAAGTATGGTTACTTGTTATTCTTGTCACAAACAGGGACACATGGCACGAGATTGTAGAGTAAAGAATCCACGAAACTCATACCAACCCCCTAGACAACGACACGACACACGACATTGGGAGCAAGGTCCGCAGAAACGGAGTTATGAGCCACATACAGGGGAAACAAAAAGATATCCCCCAAACAGAGACTGGCATGCCTCTGGTAGTTCCCAACTATCTCCCTCACAAGTAGTTGCTGCCAGCGGGATTCAGGGAGGTCACCATACCCAATAGGGGTGTGGCCATACCTGTAATCTGCAGCCAGTAAAATTAATTGCCAATCTTGGAAGTGAACCCGAGATCGCAATTAATGTAGCTGGTAAAACTTTAAACTTTCTTGTAGACACAGGGGCGGCCAAGTCAGTGATAAATTCGACAGTGGGCATGAGAACCACTGGTAGGACAATTCCAGCCATGGGAGTAACAGGAGTAGTCCAGCACTACCCTGTTAGCAAACCAGCCGAGATTACAATAGGGCCTTTGCATACCAAGCATTCCTTTTTGCTGGCTGCATCGGCACCAACTAATCTCCTGGGAAGAGATTTACTGTGTAAAATGGGGTGCGTCATTTATTGTACTCCTGAAGGTGTATTCTTGGACATACCTGAGAAACACGCTCAGGAAGTGCGAGACATGTTAGACTCCCCATCAAAATTAATGTCACATACCATTATGACAAATAGGAATCCATCCCAAATAGAAGAGATGACATCTCAGATACCAGAGTCACTTTGGACAAAAGACGGACAAGACACTGGATTAATGGCAAACGTAGCTCCAGTAGTTGTACAAGTAAAAGATGGTAGGATAGCTCCAAAAATCCCACAGTACCCTCTGAAGCCAGAGGTGGAGTTAGGAGTTTACCCAGTAATAGAGCGCTTGCTACAACAGGGCATTCTGGTAAGAACGTCCAGCACTGCCAATAGTCCCATCTTCCCTGTTAAAAAGAGTGGGGGGAGGGGTTACAGACTAGTGCAGGATCTAAGGGGGATTAACAAAATAGTTGAGAGTCAGTTCCCCGTAGTGCCAAATCCAGCTGTCATCCTAATGCAAATCCCTCCCACTGCCAAATTTTTCACTGTTATTGACCTCTGCTCCGCTTTCTTTTCGGTACCTCTGCACCCTGACAGACAATATTTGTTTGCATTTACATACAGAGGAGTCCAATACACGTGGACTCGATTACCCCAAGGTTTCATAGATAGTCCAAGTATATTTTCTCAGGCTTTGCATGATTGTTTACAGTCTTTCCAACCAGACAGTGGATCAGTATTGATACAGTATGTGGACGATTTATTACTGTGTTCAGATTCACTGGAAGCATCTCTGAAGGATACGAAACAGCTCCTGTTTCATCTTTCAGACACAGGACACAAGGTGTCCAAAGACAAGTTACAATTATGCCAAACTAGGGTAAAATATTTGGGACACTGTCTAACACAAGGACTGAGACACCTGACCGCTGATAGAATCCAAGCAATTAGAGACATGACTCTGCCACAAACCCAGCAACAGATCAGAACGTTTTTAGGAATGTGTGGGTATTGCCGTAATTGGATCCCAGGGTTTTCCATTTTGGCGTTACCTTTGCAGGAAATGGTCTCCTCAAACAAACCTGATAGGATTTCGCATACAGACGAGTCCGAAACAGCATTTGAGAGACTCAAACAGTGCCTAACGCAGGCACCAGCACTAGGTATGCCAGACTATGGGAAACCCTTTGAACTATACGGAACAGAAAGTGCTGGTTGCGCGGCAGGTGTACTAACCCAAAAACACGGTGATGCCAGTAGGCCAGTTGCATACTACAGCGCTCAGCTAGACACGGTAGCGCGATCCCTCCCCACATGCTTGCGAAGCGTTGCTGCGATAGCATTGCTAGTGACAAAAAGCGAAGATGTCGTGCTAGGCCACAACCTCACAATCCATACGCCACATGCAGTATCAGCCTTATTGAATTCTGCCCAAACCAGACACGTCTCATCAGCGAGGTTTACAAGATGGGAATTGGCACTAATGGCCCCCGTAAACATCACCATAAGGAGATGCAGTGCATTAAATCCTGCAACGTATCTCCCAGGTGTGCCTGGTCAGGCACAAAGGGTGGAAGGTGAGAGTGATGGGGAAGGAGGATTTAATACAAAGGAAGATACACATGATTGTATGGAATATTTGACCCAAAATTTTACCGCAAGGCCTGACATCAGTGACAACCCACTGGAAGATGCAGAACTCACGTTCTACACGGACGGTAGTTGCCATAGACAGTCAGACTCGGGAGACTTGTGTACTGGATACGCAGTCGTAGATGACCAAGACACCATAGAAGCGGAACCGCTAGGCCCACCTCACTCAGCCCAGGTTGCTGAACTGTTCGCCCTAACCAGAGCATGTGAATTGGCTAAGGGCAAATCAGCCAATATCTACACCGATTCTAGATACGCATTCGGGGTAGTCCATGATTTCGGAGCCCTATGGCGCCTCAGAAATTTCATGACGGCAGCTGGTACACCGGTAGCGCATGCAGCTCACATAAAAAGGCTTCTAACAGCGATACAGGAACCCGACAGAGTGGCTGTTATCAAATGTAAAGCACACACTTATAGCCAAGACCCGGTATCACTTGGTAACAGCCGAGCAGACGAAGCTGCTAAGTTAGCAGCTGCTACCCCCATACAGACAGACACCACACAATTGATGGTATTTAATACCATTAACACACAGAAGTTGTGTGAAATGCAAAATTTGTGTTCCACACAGGAAAAGGCAGTCTGGAAGGCAAAGGGATGTGGCCAGGAGTCCTCAGGACTCTGGACGGATGGACATGGTAAACCAGTGGCCCCCAGAGCATATCTTCCATGTCTGGCTGAAGCAGCTCACGGGCTGACTCATCTAGGCAAGGAAGGAATGTGCAAATTGGTGAGAGCATACTGGTGCGCCCCAGGATTCTCCTCTCATGCGAGTAAAAGAGCAATGTCATGCCTTACCTGTTTGAGAAAGAATATTGGAAAGGCAATACCTACAGAACCATCCCATATCCCACCTGCCGGCGGCCCTTTCCAGGTAATACAAATTGATTTTATACAATTACCCCCTTGTCGGAATTTGAAATATGTACTTGTTTGTATAGATGTTTTCTCAAATTGGGTCGAAGCATTTCCTGCGGCTACAAATACCGCTATGTTTACTGCTAAGAAAATTGTGCAGGAATTTGTATGTAGATATGGTATCCCTAGAATAATCGAAAGTGATAGGGGTACCCATTTTACAGGTGATGTCTTTCAAGGAATGTGTAAGTTGATGGGAATTGATAGCAAGCTGCACACTCCGTACCGTCCACAGGCGAGTGCGAAGGTCGAAAGAGTGAACAGCACTATTAAAAATAAATTGAGTAAAGTGATGGCAGAGACAGGATTGACATGGCCAGAAGCTTTACCCATTGTATTGTACAGTATCAGAACCACTCCCAGGTCCCCTCTTAATCTGTCCCCTTTTGAAATCTTGTTTGGTCGACAACCGCATGTTATGATTAACCCTCAGGATGATTTGAAATGTAACAATGAAGTGACTGTAAAGTACTTGATTAACATGAGTAAACAGTTAAGGAATCAAAATGATAGTCTGAAGTTGGTGATTCCTGATCTACCTGATAGTAATTGTCATGACATTGAACCTGGGGATTATGTAATGATACGGAATTTTCTACGCTCAGGTTGCCTTATTGACAGATGGGAAGGACCATACCAGGTCTTATTGACTAGCACTACGGCATTGAAGGTTGCTGAGAGAGAGACTTGGGTCCATTCATCCCACTGCAAGAAGGTTGCTGATCCAGAGAAGTCCCGTGATAAGGAACAGACGGTAGAGGTTGTATCACTGGAGTGTCTGTTCCAGGAGGACTGAGGCGGCACCTGAGCCTTGAAGACCGAGAGCTGTTGTCGACTCCCCACTCCCTTTTATTGTTTTTCTCCACTTCCCATCCCCTCTCCCTCAAATTTCTTTTTCCTCCTTCTCATTTTTCTCCGTTTCCTTCTATAAGATGGACTTGCCCCAAGAGACTGTGATCCGGATTTTCCTGTTGACCATGATGTTGACCAGAGCAGTCTGTTCCGGCGAGAGTACCATGGAGGTCGATAGAGGTTCTGGAATGGGTTCTGATGATAAAGATGGAGGCGTAGTTTTCCAAGATCAACCTAACCAACAAGCAAAGGCGAGTATCAGAAAACGATCCGATAGCATTGACCATAGAAGAAATTGTGACGGATTGTTAGCTGAAGAAAACTGTATCTGTAGGCTCTGTAACAATGTCATTGAAGATGGGTGCATTAAGAAATGCCAATCCAGTTTTAATATCCATATGGACCGGCATTCATTGAGTGACTATCACTCCTTAGTGGGTAATGTGTTAAACAAAACAGATTGTTGGGTATGCTCTCAAGTACCTCAAGGTCATAGCAAATCAGGGCTAGTGCCATTTCCTTTAACGATAGGGGAGGTACTTGAGTTAAATGGTGGGAGACCGGTGGACAGGAGGTTTAATATCTCCAGCCCTCCTAGTTTGAAGCTCCACCAATACCATGTGGATAGGTCCCTATTATGTTTCAACATCTCCAATCCCAGAAAGCCGGGAAATTGGGAAGTGTCATGGAGTAACCACACCATGACCTTTTCGCATAGAGCAGATAGAATGCCTACAGATACAGAGCTTGTACGCCACATAGCCAGTAGAGGAAAATATTTCCGGTATAGGTACATCTTAGGAAATAGGATTACGAGAGTTGGAGAAGTATCACCAGGATACTGTGCACATATCGTACAACCTGATACGTGTATTAAGCAGATGGAAGAATTAGGGTTAGGAGATTTCACCTGGAAAGTGTGTAATATGGTTATGTCCTTCTCCGTCCCATATGTTCTCCCCGATGATGCATATTTCATATGCGGGAGAAAGGCGTACAAGTGGCTTGCCCCAAACTCTGAAGGATTGTGTTATATTGGAAAAGTATTGCCTGAAGTAATGACTGTAACACATGATAAAATGAAAGACATACATCGTGGTGCCCAAGCTCCTTATACTCACACCCATTACGAGCACGTCGTTAAAAGGCACCTGATAGAGAAGACAGAGCATCCGGCCTCTGATCTGATAAGTGAATCCACCGGGATTCAATTCTTAATCGCGTTAGATTTCACCCGCACCGCTAGAGGAGTGCTAAATTATAAATACATATCGGCGCTCGCAAATTTGTTAGACAATATCACTGAAATGTATGATGACACGTTTAGATATACACCCACAAAGATACAATAAAGGTAGTTTGGATAAATTAGCTAAATGAAATGGATTTAACCAATTTATCTAAATGACCATTTTTGGATGTTTTCCAGTGTTTGTGAGCAAATGGTCAATTGTCATTTGCTGCCACATATTAGCATAATTTTGTTTCAACTAGAAAAAAAAATTGGACAGATAATCTAAGTGTGGATCCAGTTTAAAGGTCCGTATTCACGGCCCGATTTTGGGGAGAGATGTGTGCTGAGCGAACTGCTCAGCACACATCTCTCCCCCCGCTCAGCACAGCGTGATGTGTGCTGAGCGTACGGGGGGTGGGGGGGGGGCGCTCATTTCACCCCCTGTGTAGGGCATTCTGTGTGTATCCAGCTTAACAGGTGTGAGCATCATACAACTACTGACTTGCGAGTAACTATACAGCAGCTCCATACCTTGTGACTTGAAGAAACACCAGTTAACCCCGGGAATGCTGCAGTCAAAGCAACAATTCCTCTTCTTACATTCCGCGACCGGACATAAAGGATGCCTACTTATATGTTCCCATTTAGCCACTGCATCAAGCTACCTGAGGTTTGCAATTCAGGATTGTCATTACCAATTGCGACCGATGTATTCGCAATATTGCGATCACAAACTACTTAGCAGTTTTAGAGTAGCTCCACACTTACTCTGCCTGTGCGATCAGTTCAGTGCTTGTCGTTCCTGGTTTGACGTCACAAACACACCCAGCGTTCGCCCAACCACTCCCCCGTTTCTCCGGCCACTCCTGCGTTTTTTCCGGAAACGGTAGCGTTTTCAGCCACACGCCCATAAAACGCCATGTTTCCGCCCAGTAACACCCATTTCCTGTCAATCACATTACGATCGCCGGAGCGATGAAAAAGCCGTGAGTAAAAATACTATCTTCATAGCAAAGATACTTGGCGCAGTCGCAATGTGAATATTGCGCGTGCGCACTAAGCGGAATTTCACTGCGATGCGATGAAAAATACCGAGCGAACGACTCGGAATGAGGGCCATAGTTTCCTCTTGGGAAAAACATTCAGCCACCGACATGTTGACACACATATACCAAGTACCCACAGACACACCGGCTTATGGGGGACAGACCGTCAGTAAATCTGTCAGAGGGACACAGAGGATTTTTCAGCTCACAATCCAGCGCCAAAAGTACACAGTCTGGGAAATAATAAACTCTATAGTGATAGACTTGTAATGCTCTAAAGATGTTCTGGTGAGGTGAGGAAGAAGCCCCGCCGCTGTAATGGCGCGTATCTGTCCCGCTCAGAAATAATTAATTACGCTAGCGGGGTAAGGACAGTGCCCAGGCACTAATGTCCACTTTTTCCAGCCTTTTGTGAGGAATTTATGCTGCCCAGGGTGCCCCCCCCCCCGTGCCCTGCACCCTGCAGTGCCTGTGTTTGTGTGGGAGCATGGCGCGCAGCGTTCCGCTCGCTGCTCGGTACCTCAGAATGCCGTCACTGAAGAAGAAGTCTTCTGTTCTTCTGCTACTCACCTGTCTTCTGGCTCTGTAAGGGGGTGACGGCAGGCTGCGGGAGTGTGCATCTAGGCGTACCCAGCGATCAGCACCCTCAGGAGCTTATGGTGTCCTGTCAGCCTGAAGCAGAGCCATTGAACTCACTAGAAGTTGGTCATACTTCTCTCCCCTAAGTCCCACGAAGCAGGGAGACTGTTGCCAGCAGCCTCCCTGAAAATAAAAAAAACTAACAAGTCTTTTCAGAGAAACTCAGTAGAGCTCCCCTGTAGTGCATCCAGTATCACTGCGCACAATACTAAAACTGGAGTCTGGAGGAGGGGCATAGTGGGAGGAGACAGTTCACACCCTTTGAAAGTCTTAAAGTGCCCATGTCTCCTGCGGATCCCGTCTATACCCCATGGTTCTTAATGTGACCCCAGCATCCTCTAGGACATATGAGAAAACAAATAACGCACACACGAGGAGGAGAGAACTAAGGAAGCTATAAGGAGAAGAGGGGAGGGAGGGGGGGTTGAAAGGTAAGGTAGTAAAGGCATATTGGATAAACTACAACCTTATACATATTCATTAATGTACCAGTAGTTAGAAGTAGAAGAGCTCTAACAGAAACCACAAAGCTTATCTAAAGCCACACCACACTGGATATGCCCAATCTCATTTGATTTTTGAAGCAAAGCAGTATTGGACTTTGTTAATACATGGATGGGAGACTGCTTGGTAGTATCAGATTCTTTAGGTGTTTTTAAACTACCAACACCATTTTCTTGGTACATTTAATTTTTACATGTATTCTTTTATGTACCAGAAGTTAGAAGTAGAAGAGCTGTAACAGAAACCACCAGCTCATCTACAGCCACAGCACACTGGATTTGCCCAATCTCTCCTGATCATGGAAGCTGAGCAGTGTTGGTCCTGGTTTTAGTACTTGGATGGGAGACCACAAGGAAATACCAGGAGCTGTGTGTATTTTTACAATACTAACACCGTTCTCTTGATGCATTCCATTTTGAAACATTGGGGCAGATCTATTAAGCCTGGTGAACTGATAAAGTGCAAGGTGATAAAGTACCAGCCAGTCAGCTCCTAACTGTCATTTTTCAAACCCAGCCTGTGACATGGCAATTAGGAGCTGATTGGCTGGTACTTTATCACCATGCAAATTATCATTTCACCAGGTTTAATAAATCGGCTGCTTACTCATTTATGTACGAGTAGTTAGAAGTAGAAGAACTCTAACAGAAACCACTAAGCTCATCTACAGCCACACCACACTGTATATGCCCAATATCACCTGATTTTAGGCCTGGTTTGTTCTTGGATGTGAGACCACCTGGGAATACCAGGTGCTGTAGGTAGTTTTATACTACCAACACCGTTCTCTTGATGCATTCCATTTTGAAACATTGGGGCAGATCTATTAAGCCTGGTGAACTGATAAAGTGCAAGGTGATAAAGTACCAGCCAGTCAGCTCCTAACTGTCATTTTTCAAACCCAGCCTGTGACATGGCAATTAGGAGCTGATGGGCTGGTACTTTATCACCATGCAAATTATCATTTCACCAGGTTTAATAAATCGGCTGCTTACTCATTTATGTACGAGTAGTTAGAAGTAGAAGAACTCTAACAGAAACCACTAAGCTCATCTACTGCCACACCACACTGTATATGCCCAATATCACCTGATTTTAGGCCTGGTTTGTTCTTGGATGTGAGACCACCTGGGAATACCAGGTGCTGTAGGTAGTTTTATACTACCAACACCGTTCTCTTGATGCATTATATTTTGAAACTTATTCATTGATGTACCAGTAGTTAGAAGTAGAAGTTAGAAACAGCAAAAATCATCTACAGCCGCATCACACTGGATATGTCCAATCTCATCTGATGTTGGAAGCTAAGCAGTGTTGTGCCTGGTTAGTTTTTGGATTTCAGGTCCTGCCTTCTGGTTTGGCCACGGCACCTCGGAAATTCACCAAGGTCATGGCCGTGATGACGACCCTTCACCATCGGTGGACCAGGGAGGAATCTCTCCTCCCGATAAACATTCTGGAATTGCGGGCAGTGTTCAATTCATTGACACTGGCCCTGCCTCTAGTACAGAACAGGCCTGTTCAAGTACAATCGGACAACGACACCACGGTAGTGTACACAAATCATCAAGGCGGCACTCGAAATTGCATGGCAAAGCTGGAAGTATCAAAAATCCTCAGTTGGGTAGAACGTCATCTGCCAGCAATATCGGCAGTGTTCATTCCCGGAGTCCTCAACTGGGAAGCGGATTTCCTCAGTCGACAGTACGTTCACGCTGGAGAGTGGAGAGGCCGCAGCAGAAATGTCTGCACTGGTGTCAGTAGGTGACTGAGGCAGGGATGACTGGGAGATAGTGGGTGACTGAAGCATGTATGACTGGGAGATAGTGGGTGACTGAGGCCGGGGTGACTGGGAGATAGTCAGTGACTAAGGCAGGGGTGATAGGGATATAGTGGATGACTGTGGCAGGGGTGACAGGGACAGTAGGAGACTGAGGCAGGGGTGACAGGGATAGTGGGTGACTGAGGCAGGGGTGATAGGGTGACAGTGGGTGACTGAGGCAGAGGTGACAGGGATAGTGGGTGACTGAGGTAGGGGTGATATGGAGATAGTGGTTGACTGAGGCAGGGGTGACAGAGATAGTGGGTGACTAAAGCAGGGGTGACTGGTATAGTGGGTGACTGAGGCAGGGGTCGCAGGTATATTGGTTAACTGAGGCAGCGGTGACTGGGAGATAGTGGGTAACTGAGGCAGGGGTGACAGGGAAAGTGTGTGACTCAGGCAGGGGTGATAGGGAGATAGTGGGCAGCAGATCACTGCCTCGCTGACAGCAGCACATCCCTGCTTCACTGACAGCAGCACATCCCTGCCTCATTGACAGCAGCACATACCTGCCTCACTTATAGCAGCACATCCCTGCCTCACTGGCAGCAGCAGATCCCTGCCTCACTGGCAGCAGCAGATCACTGCTTCACTGACAGCAGCACATCCCTGCCTCACTGGCAGCAGCAGATCCCTGCCTTACTGACAGCTGTATATAGGGCCTAATTCAGACCTGATCTCTGCTGTGCATATTCACACAACAGGAGATCAGGTCTGAAGTGTGTGTGTGTGTGCTGGTGCCGCAGTGCACCGGCACATGCCAGAGATGCGATCAGCATCTCTGCCCAGTGAGCGCCTCTGCCAACACATACTTATCTTGCATATGAGATCTCTTGATCATGAAGATAGTTCTCACAGGGTGAGGTTCATCCATTACATTTTAAAGTAGGAAGGTACAAATTACATATTCAAATTACATATATGTGCTGGATTCAAATGTTTTCCCCCCTTCCTTTCTCAATTGTGCCCATCAGCAGCTATTCTAATGTTGCTGCCAATGGGTGTGACACATTCATTTCTTCTGTGGGGTACACTGGACTCCACAAGGATTCACATTGGGGTGTAGAGTAGGATCTTGATCTGAGGCACCAACAGGCTCAAAGCTTTTGACTGTTCCCAAGATGCTCAGCGCCCCCTGCTCTATAACCTCGCTTCCATGAACAGGGAGCTCAGTTTGTAGTTGGTGCCTTCAGTAGCAGGACACTTAACAGGGGGCTGCCTCAGGCAGCCTATACTTAGCTATTAATTTTGACAAGAAAAGAAGAACTTTTTTTATAAGAATGTACAAGGGCTGCAGCAGGCTAGGTCTAATAGACATCTTTACTGCAGCTCCATCACTCCCAGCGGCGCAGTATACTCCCGTGCCCTGGTTGCTGGGTCACTGCAGCGGAGGCTCCGGTTTCTTCCTAAGGTCAGTCACACACACACCGCCCTCCGGGATCACGAGGCCGCTGATGAAAGGGAGGTAAGGGGCTTCTGTGCCCACACTATACCGTGATCCAGCGTGGCAGTAGGGGGAGGGCCGTGTGCGCACTGGCGTGGACACTGATTACTGGGCAGCCGCTCCACTAGCCACCAGGGACAGTTAAGGAGCACAGCTCTGGGGGTTTTTCTCCTATATTAACCCCATTTTGTACTACCTGCAGTGCATTGTGATAGGTAATAGAGCCTGATTCAGGTTGGATTGCAATCACAATAAGCAATCCAACTGCAAAAATTGCTAAGAGCATACGCATGCGCCTGCATTTTCTGTGACTGTCAATCGGTGCGGGGGGGGGGTCAGCAACACTCCATTTCAAAGTCGGAGATGGAGCGGTGCGGGGGCAGGGCTTCAACGGAGAAACAGGAGGCGTGGTCAGAGCGGCTGCATGACATCACATGCAGCCGTTGCGATCACAAAAATGGTGGCGGCTTCCTGCGCACACGTACAGTCTGCACCAACAGGAGGCTAACCCATTTTTTATGATCACGCTGTACTGCACTGAGACTGCAATTTCAGCGTGGTCAAGAAGGGAGGCGGCATGCTGGGTGGCCATGCCCTGTGATGGGTGGCCCCAGCATGCGAACCAAAGGATTGCAAATTCTGTTACTTAGCAGAATTTGCAATCCTTACTGAATTAGGCAATTGATTACAAAATTGTAAACAATATTTGAAGTTTTTCTTCAGGGACTAACACAAAAGATGCTTGGGGCTACTAACACATGGGTAAGCCACGTAAAGCTTCCCATGGGTCAGTGGCATCACAACGGGGTTGCGGCACACACCCGAGTGTCACCCGCCAAGTGGGGTGACACCAAAGTGCCGGCTCTTCTTCAGTGACAGAATATGGGTGTTTCACTGTGACATTACGTGCAACACCCAGTTTCTGTCACTGTGCAGGAGCCAGCACCACTCACACACTAGTCCCCGGGTACAGCCCCCAACCCCCGGGATACCCGCAGCAACAAAATGGTGATTCAGGCCACGCCCCTACCTATGAGACCATGCCTCCTTTTTACCATTGCGCTGCTTATCTGCGCGCACTGCATTACAATCTCCCTCGCCGCCTCTCTGGGTGTCACCAGTGATAGTGACACCTCTGCCATGCTTGTAGCAGCTGGTCCTAAGATCTACGCCTCCAGCCCTGAGTGTTTTCCCTTGTGACTTGTTGATCATCATAGCGAAGCAGATGCTTACAGAAAACTGCAGGGGCTTAGATTGAAAAGAAAAACATTGACGAACCCATCATTTCAGCGACAGGGTCTGCCACACGACTGACTGAAATGACTGGTTGGTTTGGGCCCCCACCAAAAAAGAATCAATCAATCTCTCCTTGCACAAACTGGCTCTACAGAGGCAAGATGTCCACCTCATCATCCTCCAATTCCTCACCCCTTTCACTGTGTACATCCCCCTCCTCACAGATTATTAATTCGTCCCCACTGGAATCCACCATCTCAGATCCCTGTGTACTTTCTGGAGGCAATTGCTGGTGAATGTCTCCACGGAGGAATTGATTATAATTAATTTTGATGATCATCATCTTCTCCACATTTTCTGGAAGTAACCTTGTACGCCGATTGCTGACAAGGTGAGCGGCCGCACTAAACACTCTTTCGGAGTACACACTGGAGGGAGGGCAACTTAGGTAGAATAAAGCCAGTTTGTGCAAGGGCCTCCAAATTGCCTCTTTTTCTCCACCATTCTTTCAAAGGTGACAGAATCATATGCAGTGACAGTAGACGACATGTCAGTAATCGTTGCCAGGTCCTTCAGTCTGGACCAGATGTCAGCACTCACTCCAGACTGCCCTGCATCACCGCCAGCGGGTGGGCTCGGAATTCTTAGCCTTTTCCTCGCACCCCCAGTTGCGGGAGAATGTGAAGGAGGAGCTGTTGACGGGTCACGTTCCGCTTGACTTGACAATTTTCTCACCATCAGGTCTATGAACCTCTGCAGACTTGTGTCTGCCGGAAAGAGAGATACAATGTAGGTTTTAAATCTAGGATCGAGCACGGCGGCCAAAATGTAGTGCTCTGATTTCAACAGATTGAATCCTGGTTAAGCAAATTAAGGGCTCCATCCACAAGTCCCACATGCCTAGTTGAATCGCTCTGTTTTAGCTCCTCCTTCAATGTCTCCAGCTTCTTCTGCAAAAGCCTGATGAGGGGAATGACCTGACTCAGGCTGGCAGTGTCTGAACTGACTTCACGTGTGGAAAGTTCAAAGGGTTGCAGAACCTTGCACAACGTTGAAATCATTCTCCACTGCGCTTGAGTCAGGTGCATTCCCCCTCCTTTGCCTATATCGTGGGCAGATGTATAGGCTTGAATGGCCTTTTGCTGCTCCTCCATCCTCTGAAGCATATAGAGGGTTGAATTCCACCTCGTTACCACCTCTTGCTTCAGATGATGGCAGGGCAGGTTCAGGAATGTTTGGTGGTGCTCCAGTCTTCGGCATGCGGTGGCTGAAGGCAGAAAGTGGCCCGCAATTCTTCGGGCCACCGACAGCATCTCTTGCACGCCCCTGTCGTTTTTTAAATAATTCTGCACCACCAAGTTCAATGTATGTGCAAAACATGGGACGTGCTGGAATTTGCCCAGATGTAATGCACGCACAATATTGGTGGCGTTGTCCGATGTCACAAATCCCCAGGAGAGTTCAATTGGGGTAAGCCATTCTGCGATGATGTTCCTCAGTTTCCGTAAGAGGTTGTCAGCTGTGTGCCTCTTATGGAAAGCGGTGATACAAAGCGTAGCCTGCCTAGGAACGAGTTGGCTATTGCGAGATGCTGCTACTGGTGCCGCCGCTGCTGTTCTTGCTGCGGGAGGCAATACATCTACCCAGTGGGCTGTCACAGTCATATAGTCCTGAGTCTGCCCTGCTCCACTTAACCACAGACAAGTGGACATTGGGTACAACTGCATTTTTTAGGACACTGATGACTCTTTTTCTGAGGTCTGTGTACATTTTCGGTATCGCCTGCCTAGAGAAATGGAACCTAGAGGGTATTTGGTACCGGGGACACAGTACCTCAATCAAGTCTCTAGTTGCCTCTAAATTAACGATGGATACCGGAACCACGTTTCTCACCACCCAGACCTGAGTTATCCGCTTTGCAGCAGGATGACTGCTGTGATATTTCATCTTCCTCGCAAAGGACTGTTGGACAGTCAATTGCTTACTGGAAGAAGTACAAGTGGTCTTCCGACTTCCCCTCTGGGATGACGATCGACTCCCAGCAGCAACAACAGCAGCGCCAGCAGCAGTAGGCGTTGCACTCAAGGATGCATCGGAGGAATCCCAGGCAGGAGAGGACTCGTCAGACTTGCCAGTGACATGGCCTGCAGGACTATTGGCTCTCCTGTCTAAGGAGGAAATTGACACTGAGGGAGTTGGTGGTGTGGTTTGCAGGAGCTTGGTTACAAGAGGAAGGGATTTAGTGGTTAGTGGACTGCTTCCACTGTCATCCAAAGTTTTTGAACTTGTCACTGACTTATGATGAATGCGCTGCAGGTGACGTATAAGGGAGGATGTTCCGAGGTGGTTAACGTCCTTATCCCTACTTATTACAGCTTGACAAAGGCAACACACGGCTTGACACCTGTTGTCCGCATTTGTGTACAGGATGCATACCTTCATGTCCCCATTTATCCACCTCATCAGGCGTAACTCAGATTTGCGGTACAGGACTGTCATTGCCAATTTCAGACGTTGCTGTTTGGTCTCTCCATGGCCCTGAGAATTTTCACCAAGGTAATGGCGGAAATGATGGTGCTCCTGTGCAAGCAAGGTGTCACAATTATCCCGTACTTGGGCGATCTCATAAAAGCGAGATCAAGAGAGCAGTTGCTGAACAGCATATCACTTTCACTGAAAGTGTTACAGCAACACGGCTGGATTCTCAATATCCCGAAGTCGCAATTGATTCCTACTACTCGTCTGTCTTTCTTGGGCATGATTCTGGACACAGACCAGAAGAGGGTTTATCTCCTGATAGAAAAGGCCCAGGAACTCATGACTCTTGTCAGGAACCTATTGAAACCAAAACAGGTGTCAGTGCATCACTGCACTCGAGTCCTGGGAAAGATGGTGGCATCATACGAGGCCATTCCATTCGGCAGGTTCCATGCGAGGACTTTCCAATGGGACCTACTGGACAAGTGGTCCGGGTCACATTTACAGATGCATTGGTTGATCACCCTGTCCCCCAGGGTCAGGGTATCACTCTTGTGGTGGCTGCAGAGTGCTCACCTTCTCGAGGGACGCAGATTCAGCATTCAGGGCTGGATCCTGGTGACCACAGACGCAAGCCTCCAAGGTTGGGGAGCAGTCACACAGGGAAGAAATTTCCAAGGTCTTTGGTCAAGTCAAGAGACTTGTCTTCACATCAACATCCTGGAACTAAGGGCCATATACAATGCCCTACGTCAAGCGAAGACCTTACTTTGCGACCAACCGGTTCTGATCCAGTCAGACAACGTCACCGCAGTGGCTCATGTAAACCGCCAAGGCGGCACAAGAAGCAGAGTGGCGATGGCACAAGCCACCAGAATTCTTCGCTGGGTGGAGAATCACGCAAGCGCACTATCAGCAGTGTTCATTCCGGGAGTGGACAACTGGGAAGCAGACATCCTCAGCAGACACGACCTACATCCGGG
>NW_026968302.1:0-106863 GCF_028390025.1 Pseudophryne corroboree
CTGTCACCTTAGTGATACATTTTGGGATAGTTCCTAAAGTTTAAAGCAGAAATTGGGGCACTTTTGAAATTTTCATTTTTGACCAAAATCGACAGGTCCGGGGCTTAGGGAATTTCTCATATGCCACAAAACGGTTGAAGCTCCTGTTCAAAAATGATGCTCCGAAATCAACTTCTGTCACCTTAGTGATACATATTGGGATAGTACCTAAAGTTTAAAGCAGAAATTGGGGCACTTTTGAAATTTTCATTTTTGACCAAAATCGACAGGTCCGGGGCTTAGGGAATTTCTCATATGCCACAAAACGGTTGAAGCTCCTGTTCAAAAATGATGCTCCGAAATCAACTTCTGTCACCTTAGTGATACATTTTGGGATAGTACCTAAAGTTTAATGCAGAAATTGGGGCACTTTTAAAATTTTGATTTTTGACCAAAATCGACAGGTCCGGGGCTTAGGTAATTTCTCATGAGCCACAAAATGGTTGAAGCTCCTGTTCAAAAATGATGCTCCGAAATCAACTTCTGTCACCTTAGTGATACATTTTGGGATAGTACCTAAAGTTTAAAGCAGAAATTGGGGCACTTTTGAAATTTTCATTTTAGACCAAAATCGACAGGTCCGGGGCTTAGGGAATTTCTCATATGCCACAAAACGGTTGAAGCTCCTGTTCAAAAATGATGCTCCGAAATCAACTTCTGTCACCTTAGTGATACATTTTGGGATAGTACCTAAAGTTTAAAGCAGAAATTGGGGCACTTTTGAAATTTTCATTTTAGACCAAAATCGACAGGTCCGGGGCTTAGGGAATTTCTCATATGCCACAAAACGGTTGAAGCTCCTGTTCAAAAATGATGCTCCGAAATCAACTTCTGTCACCTTAGTGATACATTTTGGGATAGTACCTAAAGTTTAAAGCAGAAATTGGGGCACTTTTGAAATTTTCATTTTTGACCAAAATCGACAGGTCCGGGGCTTAGGGAATTTCTCATATGCCACATAACGGTTGAAGCTCCTGTTCAAAAATGATGCTCCGAAATCAACTTCTGTCACCTTAGTGATACATTTTGGGATAGTACCTAAAGTTTAAAGCAGAAATTGGGGCACTTTTGAAATTTTGATTTTTGACCAAAATCGACAGGTCCGGGGCTTAGGGAATTTCTCATATGCCACAAAACGGTTGAAGCTCCTGTTCAAAAATGATGCTCCGAAATCAACTTCTGTCACCTTAGTGATACATTTTGGGATAGTACCTAAAGTTTAAAGCAGAAATTGGGGCACTTTTGAAATTTTCATTTTAGACCAAAATCGACCGGTCCGGGGCTTAGGGAATTTCTCATATGCCACAAAACGGTTGAAGCTCCTGTTCAAAAATGATGCTCCGAAATCAACTTCTGTCACCTTAGTGATACATTTTGGGATAGTACTTAAAGTTTAAAGCAGAAATTGGGGCACTTTTGAAATTTTCATTTTTGACCAAAATCGACAGGTCCGGGGCTTAGGGAATTTCTCATATGCCACATAACGGTTGAAGCTCCTGTTCAAAAATGATGCTCCGAAATCAACTTCTGTCACCTTAGTGATACATTTTGGGATAGTACCTAAAGTTTAAAGCAGAAATTGGGGCACTTTTGAAATTTTCATTTTTGACCAAAATCGACAGGTCCGGGGCTTAGGGAATTTCTCATATGCCACAAAACGGTTGAAGCTCCTGTTCAAAAATGATGCTTCGAAATCAACTTCTGTCACCTTAGTGATACATTTTGGGATAGTACCTAAAGTTTAATGCAGAAATTGGGGCTCTTTTAAAATTTTGATTTTTGACCAAAATCGACAGGTCCGGGGCTTAGGGAATTTCTCATGAGCCACAAAATGGTTGAAGCTCCTGTTCAAAAATGATGCTCCAAAATCAACTTACTGTCACCTTAGTGATACATTTTGGGATAGTACCTAAAGTTTAAAGCAGAAATTGGGGCACTTTTGAAATTTTCATTTTTGACCAAAATCGACAGGTCTGGGGCTTAGGGAATTTCTCATATGCCACAAAACGTTTGAAGATCCTGTTCAAAAATGATGCTCCGAAATCAACTTCTGTCACCTTAGTGATACATTTTGGGATAGTACCTAAAGTTTAAAGCAGAAATTTGGGCACTTTTGAAATTTTCATTTTTGACCAAAATCGACAGGTCCGGGGCTTAGGGAATTTCTCATATGCCACATAATGGTTGAAGCTCCTGTTCAAAAATGATGCTCCGAAATCAACTTCTGTCACCTTAGTGATACATTTTGGGATAGTACCTAAAGTTTAAAGCAGAAATTGGGGCACTTTTGAAATTTTCATTTTTGACCAAAATCGACAGGTCCGGGGCTTAGGGAATTTCTCATATGCCACAATTTGTTTGAAGCTCCTGTTCAAAAATGATGCTCCGAAATCAACTTCTGTCACCTTAGTGATATATTTTGGGATAGTACCTAAAGTTTAAAGCAGAAATTGGGGCACTTTTGAAATTTTCATTTTTGACCAAAATCGATAGGTCCGGGGCTTAGGGAATTTCTCATATGCCACATAACGGTTGAAGCTCCTGTTCAAAAATGATGCTCCGAAATCAACTTCTGTCACCTTAGTGATACATTTTGGGATAGTTCCTAAAGTTTAAAGCAGAAATTGGGGCACTTTTGAAATTTTCATTTTTGACCAAAATCGACAGGTCCGGGGCTTAGGGAATTTCTCATATGCCACAAAACGGTTGAAGCTCCTGTTCAAAAATGATGCTCCGAAATCAACTTCTGTCACCTTAGTGATACATATTGGGATAGTACCTAAAGTTTAAAGCAGAAATTGGGGCACTTTTGAAATTTTCATTTTTGACCAAAATCGACAGGTCCGGGGCTTAGGGAATTTCTCATATGCCACAAAACGGTTGAAGCTCCTGTTCAAAAATGATGCTCCGAAATCAACTTCTGTCACCTTAGTGATACATTTTGGGATAATACCTAAAGTTTAATGCAGAAATTGGGGCACTTTTAAAATTTTGATTTTTGACCAAAATCGACAGGTCCGGGGCTTAGGTAATTTCTCATGAGCCACAAAATGGTTGAAGCTCCTGTTCAAAAATGATGCTCCGAAATCAACTTCTGTCACCTTAGTGATACATTTTGGGATAGTACCTAAAGTTTAAAGCAGAAATTGGGGCACTTTTGAAATTTTCATTTTAGACCAAAATCGACAGGTCCGGGGCTTAGGGAATTTCTCATATGCCACAAAACGGTTGAAGCTCCTGTTCAAAAATGATGCTCCGAAATCAACTTCTGTCACCTTAGTGATACATTTTGGGATAGTACCTAAAGTTTAAAGCAGAAATTGGGGCACTTTTGAAATTTTCATTTTAGACCAAAATCGACAGGTCCGGGGCTTAGGGAATTTCTCATATGCCACAAAACGGTTGAAGCTCCTGTTCAAAAATGATGCTCCGAAATCAACTTCTGTCACCTTAGTGATACATTTTGGGATAGTACCTAAAGTTTAAAGCAGAAATTGGGGCACTTTTGAAATTTTCATTTTTGACCAAAATCGACAGGTCCGGGGCTTAGGGAATTTCTCATATGCCACATAACGGTTGAAGCTCCTGTTCAAAAATGATGCTCCGAAATCAACTTCTGTCACCTTAGTGATACATTTTGGGATAGTACCTAAAGTTTAAAGCAGAAATTGGGGCACTTTTGAAATTTTCATTTTTGACCAAAATCGACAGGTCCGGGGCTTAGGGAATTTCTCATATGCCACAAAACGGTTGAAGCTCCTGTTCAAAAATGATGCTCCGAAATCAACTTCTGTCACCTTAGTGATACATTTTGGGATAGTACCTAAAGTTTAAAGCAGAAATTGGGGCACTTTTGAAATTTTCATTTTTGACCAAAATCGACAGGTCTGGGGCTTAGGGAATTTCTCATATGCCACAAAACGTTTGAAGATCCTGTTCAAAAATGATGCTCCGAAATCAACTTCTGTCACCTTAGTGATACATTTTGGGATAGTACCTAAAGTTTAAAGCAGAAATTTGGGCACTTTTGAAATTTTCATTTTTGACCAAAATCGACAGGTCCGGGGCTTAGGGAATTTCTCATATGCCACATAATGGTTGAAGCTCCTGTTCAAAAATGATGCTCCGAAATCAACTTCTGTCACCTTAGTGATACATTTTGGGATAGTACCTAAAGTTTAAAGCAGAAATTGGGGCACTTTTGAAATTTTCATTTTTGACCAAAATCGACAGGTCCGGGGCTTAGGGAATTTCTCATATGCCACAATTTGTTTGAAGCTCCTGTTCAAAAATGATGCTCCGAAATCAACTTCTGTCACCTTAGTGATATATTTTGGGATAGTACCTAAAGTTTAAAGCAGAAATTGGGGCACTTTTGAAATTTTCATTTTTGACCAAAATCGATAGGTCCGGGGCTTAGGGAATTTTTCATATGCCACATAACGGTTGAAGCTCCTGTTCAAAAATGATGCTCCGAAATCAACTTCTGTCACCTTAGTGATACATTTTGGGATAGTACCTAAAGTTTAAAGCAGAAATTGGGGCACTTTTGAAATTTTCATTTTTGACCAAAATCGACAGGTCCGGGGCTTAGGGAATTTCTCATATGCCACAAAACGGTTGAAGCTCCTGTTCAAAAATGATGCTCCAAAATCAACTTCTGTCACCTTAGTGATACATTTTGGGATAGTTCCTAAAGTTTAAAGCAGAAATTGGGGCACTTTTGAAATTTTCATTTTTGACCAAAATCGACAGGTCCGGGGCTTAGGGAATTTCTCATATGCCACAAAACGGTTGAAGCTCCTGTTCAAAAATGATGCTCCGAAATCAACTTCTGTCACCTTAGTGATACATATTGGGATAGTACCTAAAGTTTAAAGCAGAAATTGGGGCACTTTTGAAATTTTCATTTTTGACCAAAATCGACAGGTCCGGGGCTTAGGGAATTTCTCATATGCCACAAAACGGTTGAAGCTCCTGTTCAAAAATGATGCTCCGAAATCAACTTCTGTCACCTTAGTGATACATTTTGGGATAGTACCTAAAGTTTAATGCAGAAATTGGGGCACTTTTAAAATTTTGATTTTTGACCAAAATCGACAGGACCGGGGCTTAGGTAATTTCTCATGAGCCACAAAATGGTTGAAGCTCCTGTTCAAAAATGATGCTCCGAAATCAACTTCTGTCACCTTAGTGATACATTTTGGGATAGTACCTAAAGTTTAAAGCAGAAATTGGGGCACTTTTGAAATTTTCATTTTAGACCAAAATCGACAGGTCCGGGGCTTAGGGAATTTCTCATATGCCACAAAACGGTTGAAGCTCCTGTTCAAAAATGATGCTCCGAAATCAACTTCTGTCACCTTAGTGATACATTTTGGGATAGTACCTAAAGTTTAAAGCAGAAATTGGGGCACTTTTGAAATTTTCATTTTAGACCAAAATCGACAGGTCCGGGGCTTAGGGAATTTCTCATATGCCACAAAACGGTTGAAGCTCCTGTTCAAAAATGATGCTCCGAAATCAACTTCTGTCACCTTAGTGATACATTTTGGGATAGTACCTAAAGTTTAAAGCAGAAATTGGGGCACTTTTGAAATTTTCATTTTTGACCAAAATCGACAGGTCCGGGGCTTAGGGAATTTCTCATATGCCACATAACGGTTGAAGCTCCTGTTCAAAAATGATGCTCCGAAATCAACTTCTGTCACCTTAGTGATACATTTTGGGATAGTACCTAAAGTTTAAAGCAGAAATTGGGGCACTTTTGAAATTTTCATTTTTGACCAAAATCGACAGGTCCGGGGCTTAGGGAATTTCTCATATGCCACATAACGGTTGAAGCTCCTGTTCAAAAATGATGCTCCGAAATCAACTTCTGTCACCTTAGTGATACATTTTGGGATAGTACCTAAAGTTTAAAGCAGAAATTGGGGCACTTTTGAAATTTTGATTTTTGACCAAAATCGACAGGTCCGGGGCTTAGGGAATTTCTCATATGCCACAAAACGGTTGAAGCTCCTGTTCAAAAATGATGCTCCGAAATCAACTTCTGTCACCTTAGTGATACATTTTGGGATAGTACCTAAAGTTTAAAGCAGAAATTGGGGCACTTTTGAAATTTTCATTTTAGACCAAAATCGACCGGTCCGGGGCTTAGGGAATTTCTCATATGCCACAAAACGGTTGAAGCTCCTGTTCAAAAATGATGCTCCGAAATCAACTTCTGTCACCTTAGTGATACATTTTGGGATAGTACCTAAAGTTTAAAGCAGAAATTGGGGCACTTTTGAAATTTTCATTTTTGACCAAAATCGACAGGTCCGGGGCTTAGGGAATTTCTCATATGCCACATAACGGTTGAAGCTCCTGTTCAAAAATGATGCTCCGAAATCAACTTCTGTCACCTTAGTGATACATTTTGGGATAGTACCTAAAGTTTAAAGCAGAAATTGGGGCACTTTTGAAATTTTCATTTTTGACCAAAATCGACAGGTCCGGGGCTTAGGGAATTTCTCATATGCCACAAAACGGTTGAAGCTCCTGTTCAAAAATGATGCTTCGAAATCAACTTCTGTCACCTTAGTGATACATTTTGGGATAGTACCTAAAGTTTAATGCAGAAATTGGGGCTCTTTTAAAATTTTGATTTTTGACCAAAATCGACAGGTCCGGGGCTTAGGGAATTTCTCATGAGCCACAAAATGGTTGAAGCTCCTGTTCAAAAATGATGCTCCAAAATCAACTTACTGTCACCTTAGTGATACATTTTGGGATAGTACCTAAAGTTTAAAGCAGAAATTGGGGCACTTTTGAAATTTTCATTTTTGACCAAAATCGACAGGTCTGGGGCTTAGGGAATTTCTCATATGCCACAAAACGTTTGAAGATCCTGTTCAAAAATGATGCTCCGAAATCAACTTCTGTCACCTTAGTGATACATTTTGGGATAGTACCTAAAGTTTAAAGCAGAAATTTGGGCACTTTTGAAATTTTCATTTTTGACCAAAATCGACAGGTCCGGGGCTTAGGGAATTTCTCATATGCCACATAATGGTTGAAGCTCCTGTTCAAAAATGATGCTCCGAAATCAACTTCTGTCACCTTAGTGATACATTTTGGGATAGTACCTAAAGTTTAAAGCAGAAATTGGGGCACTTTTGAAATTTTCATTTTTGACCAAAATCGACAGGTCCGGGGCTTAGGGAATTTCTCATATGCCACAATTTGTTTGAAGCTCCTGTTCAAAAATGATGCTCCGAAATCAACTTCTGTCACCTTAGTGATATATTTTGGGATAGTACCTAAAGTTTAAAGCAGAAATTGGGGCACTTTTGAAATTTTCATTTTTGACCAAAATCGATAGGTCCGGGGCTTAGGGAATTTTTCATATGCCACATAACGGTTGAAGCTCCTGTTCAAAAATGATGCTCCGAAATCAACTTCTGTCACCTTAGTGATACATTTTGGGATAGTACCTAAAGTTTAAAGCAGAAATTGGGGCACTTTTGAAATTTTCATTTTTGACCAAAATCGACAGGTCCGGGGCTTAGGGAATTTCTCATATGCCACAAAACGGTTGAAGCTCCTGTTCAAAAATGATGCTCCAAAATCAACTTCTGTCACCTTAGTGATACATTTTGGGATAGTTCCTAAAGTTTAAAGCAGAAATTGGGGCACTTTTGAAATTTTCATTTTTGACCAAAATCGACAGGTCCGGGGCTTAGGGAATTTCTCATATGCCACAAAACGGTTGAAGCTCCTGTTCAAAAATGATGCTCCGAAATCAACTTCTGTCACCTTAGTGATACATATTGGGATAGTACCTAAAGTTTAAAGCAGAAATTGGGGCACTTTTGAAATTTTCATTTTTGACCAAAATCGACAGGTCCGGGGCTTAGGGAATTTCTCATATGCCACAAAACGGTTGAAGCTCCTGTTCAAAAATGATGCTCCGAAATCAACTTCTGTCACCTTAGTGATACATTTTGGGATAATACCTAAAGTTTAATGCAGAAATTGGGGCACTTTTAAAATTTTGATTTTTGACCAAAATCGACAGGTCCGGGGCTTAGGTAATTTCTCATGAGCCACAAAATGGTTGAAGCTCCTGTTCAAAAATGATGCTCCGAAATCAACTTCTGTCACCTTAGTGATACATTTTGGGATAGTACCTAAAGTTTAAAGCAGAAATTGGGGCACTTTTGAAATTTTCATTTTAGACCAAAATCGACAGGTCCGGGGCTTAGGGAATTTCTCATATGTCACAAAACGGTTGAAGCTCCTGTTCAAAAATGATGCTCCGAAATCAACTTCTGTCACCTTAGTGATACATTTTGGGATAGTACCTAAAGTTTAAAGCAGAAATTGGGGCACTTTTGAAATTTTCATTTTAGACCAAAATCGACAGGTCCGGGGCTTAGGGAATTTCTCATATGCCACAAAACGGTTGAAGCTCCTGTTCAAAAATGATGCTCCGAAATCAACTTCTGTCACCTTAGTGATACATTTTGGGATAGTACCTAAAGTTTAAAGCAGAAATTGGGGCACTTTTGAAATTTTCATTTTTGACCAAAATCGACAGGTCCGGGGCTTAGGGAATTTCTCATATGCCACATAACGGTTGAAGCTCCTGTTCAAAAATGATGCTCCGAAATCAACTTCTGTCACCTTAGTGATACATTTTGGGATAGTACCTAAAGTTTAAAGCAGAAATTGGGGCACTTTTGAAATTTTCATTTTTGACCAAAATCGACAGGTCCGGGGCTTAGGGAATTTCTCATATGCCACAAAACGGTTGAAGCTCCTGTTCAAAAATGATGCTCCGAAATCAACTTCTGTCACCTTAGTGATACATTTTGGGATAGTACCTAAAGTTTAAAGCAGAAATTGGGGCACTTTTGAAATTTTCATTTTTGACCAAAATCGACAGGTCTGGGGCTTAGGGAATTTCTCATATGCCACAAAACGTTTGAAGCTCCTGTTCAAAAATGATGCTCCGAAATCAACTTCTGTCACCTTAGTGATATATTTTGGGATAGTACCTAAAGTTTAAAGCAGAAATTGGGGCACTTTTGAAATTTTCATTTTTGACCAAAATCGATAGGTCCGGGGCTTAGGGAATTTTTCATATGCCACATAACGGTTGAAGCTCCTGTTCAAAAATGATGCTCCGAAATCAACTTCTGTCACCTTAGTGATACATTTTGGGATAGTACCTAAAGTTTAAAGCAGAAATTGGGGCACTTTTGAAATTTTCATTTTTGACCAAAATCGACAGGTCCGGGGCTTAGGGAATTTCTCATATGCCACAAAACGGTTGAAGCTCCTGTTCAAAAATGATGCTCCAAAATCAACTTCTGTCACCTTAGTGATACATTTTGGGATAGTTCCTAAAGTTTAAAGCAGAAATTGGGGCACTTTTGAAATTTTCATTTTTGACCAAAATCGACAGGTCCGGGGCTTAGGGAATTTCTCATATGCCACAAAACGGTTGAAGCTCCTGTTCAAAAATGATGCTCCGAAATCAACTTCTGTCACCTTAGTGATACATATTGGGATAGTACCTAAAGTTTAAAGCAGAAATTGGGGCACTTTTGAAATTTTCATTTTTGACCAAAATCGACAGGTCCGGGGCTTAGGGAATTTCTCATATGCCACAAAACGGTTGAAGCTCCTGTTCAAAAATGATGCTCCGAAATCAACTTCTGTCACCTTAGTGATACATTTTGGGATAGTACCTAAAGTTTAATGCAGAAATTGGGGCACTTTTAAAATTTTGATTTTTGACCAAAATCGACAGGACCGGGGCTTAGGTAATTTCTCATGAGCCACAAAATGGTTGAAGCTCCTGTTCAAAAATGATGCTCCGAAATCAACTTCTGTCACCTTAGTGATACATTTTGGGATAGTACCTAAAGTTTAAAGCAGAAATTGGGGCACTTTTGAAATTTTCATTTTAGACCAAAATCGACAGGTCCGGGGCTTAGGGAATTTCTCATATGCCACAAAACGGTTGAAGCTCCTGTTCAAAAATGATGCTCCGAAATCAACTTCTGTCACCTTAGTGATACATTTTGGGATAGTACCTAAAGTTTAAAGCAGAAATTGGGGCACTTTTGAAATTTTCATTTTAGACCAAAATCGACAGGTCCGGGGCTTAGGGAATTTCTCATATGCCACAAAACGGTTGAAGCTCCTGTTCAAAAATGATGCTCCGAAATCAACTTCTGTCACCTTAGTGATACATTTTGGGATAGTACCTAAAGTTTAAAGCAGAAATTGGGGCACTTTTGAAATTTTCATTTTTGACCAAAATCGACAGGTCCGGGGCTTAGGGAATTTCTCATATGCCACATAACGGTTGAAGCTCCTGTTCAAAAATGATGCTCCGAAATCAACTTCTGTCACCTTAGTGATACATTTTGGGATAGTACCTAAAGTTTAAAGCAGAAATTGGGGCACTTTTGAAATTTAGATTTTTGACCAAAATCGACAGGTCCGGGGCTTAGGGAATTTCTCATATGCCACAAAACGGTTGAAGCTCCTGTTCAAAAATGATGCTCCGAAATCAACTTCTGTCACCTTAGTGATACATTTTGGGATAGTACCTAAAGTTTAAAGCAGAAATTGGGGCACTTTTGAAATTTTAATTTTAGACCAAAATCGACCGGTCCGGGGCTTAGGGAATTTCTCATATGCCACAAAACGGTTGAAGCTCCTGTTCAAAAATGATGCTCCGAAATCAACTTCTGTCACCTTAGTGATACATTTTGGGATAGTACCTAAAGTTTAAAGCAGAAATTGGGGCACTTTTGAAATTTTCATTTTTGACCAAAATCGACAGGTCCGGGGCTTAGGGAATTTCTCATATGCCACATAACGGTTGAAGCTCCTGTTCAAAAATGATGCTCCGAAATCAACTTCTGTCACCTTAGTGATACATTTTGGGATAGTACCTAAAGTTTAAAGCAGAAATTGGGGCACTTTTGAAATTTTCATTTTTGACCAAAATCGACAGGTCCGGGGCTTAGGGAATTTCTCATATGCCACAAAACGGTTGAAGCTCCTGTTCAAAAATGATGCTCCGAAATCAACTTCTGTCACCTTAGTGATACATTTTGGGATAGTACCTAAAGTTTAATGCAGAAATTGGGGCTCTTTTAAAATTTTGATTTTTGACCAAAATCGACAGGTCCGGGGCTTAGGGAATTTCTCGTGAGCCACAAAATGGTTGAAGCTCCTGTTCAAAAATGATGCTCCAAAATCAACTTCTGTCACCTTAGTGATACATTTTGGGATAGTACCTAAAGTTTAAAGCAGAAATTGGGGCACTTTTGAAATTTTCATTTTTGACCAAAATCGACAGGTCTGGGGCTTAGGGAATTTCTCATATGCCACAAAACAGTTGAAGCTCCTGTTCAAAAATGATGCTCCGAAATCAACTTCTGTCACCTTAGTGATACATTTTGGGATAGTACCTAAAGTTTAAAACAGAAATTGGGGCACTTTTGAAATTTTCATTTTTGACCAAAATCGACAGATCCAGGGCTTAGGGAATTTCTCATATGCCACATAACGGTTGAAGCTCCTGTTCAAAAATGATGCTCCGAAATCAACTTCTGTCACCTTAGTGATACATTTTGGGATAGTTCCTAAAGTTTAAAGCAGAAATTGGGGCACTTTTGAAATTTTCATTTTTGACCAAAATCGACAGGTCCGGGCTTAGGGAATTTCTCATATGCCACAAAACGTTTGAAGATCCTGTTCAAAAATGATGCTCCGAAATCAACTTCTGTCACCTTAGTGATACATTTTGGGATAGTACCTAAAGTTTAAAGCAGAAATTTGGGCACTTTTGAAATTTTCATTTTTGACCAAAATCGACAGGTCCGGGGCTTAGGGAATTTCTCATATGCCACATAATGGTTGAAGCTCCTGTTCAAAAATGATGCTCCGAAATCAACTTCTGTCACCTTAGTGATACATTTTGGGATAGTACCTAAAGTTTAAAGCAGAAATTGGGGCACTTTTGAAATTTTCATTTTTGACCAAAATCGACAGGTCCGGGGCTTAGGGAATTTCTCATATGCCACAATTTGTTTGAAGCTCCTGTTCAAAAATGATGCTCCGAAATCAACTTCTGTCACCTTAGTGATATATTTTGGGATAGTACCTAAAGTTTAAAGCAGAAATTGGGGCACTTTTGAAATTTTCATTTTTGACCAAAATCGATAGGTCCGGGGCTTAGGGAATTTTTCATATGCCACATAACGGTTGAAGCTCCTGTTCAAAAATGATGCTCCGAAATCAACTTCTGTCACCTTAGTGATACATTTTGGGATAGTACCTAAAGTTTAAAGCAGAAATTGGGGCACTTTTGAAATTTTCATTTTTGACCAAAATTGACAGGTTCGGGGCTTAGGGAATTTCTCATATTCCACAATATGGTTGAAGCTCCTGTTCAAAAATGATGCTCCGAAATCAACTTCTGTCACCTTAGTGATACATTTTTGGATAGTACCAAAAGTTTAAAGCAGAAATTGGGGCACTTTTGAAATTTTCATTTTTGACCAAAATCGACAGGTCTGGGGCTTAGGGAATTTCTCATATGCCACAATTTGGTTGAAGCTCCTATTCAAAAATGATGCTCCGAAATCAACTTCTGTCACCTTAGTGATATATTTTGGGATAGTACCTAAAGTTTAAAGCAGAAATTGGGGCACTTTTGAAATTTTCATTTTTGACCAAAATCGATAGGTCTGGGGCTTAGGGAATTTTTCATATGCCACATAACGGTTGAAGCTCCTGTTCAAAAATGATGCTCCGAAATCAACTTCTGTCACCTTAGTGATACATTTTGGGATAGTACCTAAAGTTTAAAGCAGAAATTGGGGCACTTTTGAAATTTTCATTTTTGACCAAAATCGACAGGTCCGGGGCTTAGGGAATTTCTCATATGCCACAAAACGGTTGAAGCTCCTCTTCAAAAATGATGCTCCAAAATCAACTTCTGTCACCTTAGTGATACATTTTGGGATAGTACCTAAAGTTTAAAGCAGAAATTGGGGCACTTTTGAAATTTTCATTATTGACCAAAATCGACAGGTCCGGGGCTTAGGGAATTTCTCATATGCCACAAAACGGTTGAAGCTCCTGTTCAAAAATGATGCTCCGAAATCAACTTCTGTCACCTTAGTGATACATTTTGGGATAGTACCTAAAGTTTAAAGCAGAAATTGGGGCACTTTTGAAATTTTCATTTTTGACCAAAATCGACAGGTCCAGGGCTTAGGGAATTTCTCATATGCCACAAAACGGTTGAAGATCCTGTTCAAAAATGATGCTCCGAAATCAACTTCTGTCACCTTAGTGATACATTTTGGGATAGTACCTAAAGTTTAAAGCAGAAATTGGGGCACTTTTGAAATTTTAATTTTTGACCAAAATCGACAGGACCGGGGCTTAGGGAATTTCTCATATGCCACAAAACGGTTGAAGCTCCTGTTCAAAAATGATGCTCCGAAATCAACTTCTGTCACCTTAGTGATACATTTTGTGATAGTTCCTGAAGTTTAAAGCAGAAATTGGGGCACTTTTGAAATTTTCATTTTTGACCAAAATCGACAGGTCCGGGGCTTAGGGAATTTCTCATATGCCACATAACGGTTGAAGCTCCTGTTCAAAAATGATGCTCCGAAATCAACTTCTGTCACCTTAGTGATACATTTTGGGATAGTACCTAAAGTTTAAAGCAGAAATTGGGGCACTTTTGAAATTTTCATTTTTGACCAAAATCGACAGGTCCGGGGCTTAGGGAATTTCTCATATGCCACAAAACGGTTGAAGCTCCTGTTCAAAAATGATGCTACGAAATCAACTTCTGTCACCTTAGTGATACATTTTGGGATAGTACCTAAAGTTTAAAGCAGAAATTGGGGCACTTTTGAAATTTTCATTTTTGACCAAAATCGACAGGTCCGGGGCTTAGGGAATTTCTCATATGCCACAAAACGGTTGAAGCTCCTGTTCAAAAATGATGCTCCGAAATCAACTTCTGTCACCTTAGTGATACATTTTGGGATAGTACCTAAAGTTTGAAGCAGAAATTGGGGCACTTTTGAAATTTTCATTTTTGACCAAAATCGACAGGTCCGGGGCTTAGGGAATTTCTCATATGCCACATAATGGTTGAAGCTCCTGTTCAAAAATGATGCTCCGAAATCAACTTCTGTCACCTTAGTGATACATTTTGGGATAGTACCTAAAGTTTAAAGCAGAAATTGGGGCACTTTTGAAATTTTCATTTTTGACCAAAATCGACAGGTCCGGGGCTTAGGGAATTTCTCATATGCCACAATTTGTTTGAAGCTCCTGTTCAAAAATGATGCTCCGAAATCAACTTCTGTCACCTTAGTGATATATTTTGGGATAGTACCTAAAGTTTAAAGCAGAAATTGGGGCACTTTTGAAATTTTCATTTTTGACCAAAATCGATAGGTCCGGGGCTTAGGGAATTTTTCATATGCCACATAACGGTTGAAGCTCCTGTTCAAAAATGATGCTCCGAAATCAACTTCTGTCACCTTAGTGATACATTTTGGGATAGTACCTAAAGTTTAAAGCAGAAATTGGGGCACTTTTGAAATTTTAATTTTTGACCAAAATTGACAGGTTCGGGGCTTAGGGAATTTCTCATATTCCACAATATGGTTGAAGCTCCTGTTCAAAAATGATGCTCCGAAATCAACTTCTGTCACCTTAGTGATACATTTTTGGATAGTACCAAAAGTTTAAAGCAGAAATTGGGGCACTTTTGAAATTTTCATTTTTGACCAAAATCGACAGGACCGGGGCTTAGGGAATTTCTCATATGCCACAAAACGGTTGAAGCTCCTGTTCAAAAATGATGCTCCGAAATCAACTTCTGTCACCTTAGTGATACATTTTGTGATAGTTCCTGAAGTTTAAAGCAGAAATTGGGGCACTTTTGAAATTTTCATTTTTGACCAAAATCGATAGGTCCGGGGCTTAGGGAATTTTTCATATGCCACATAACGGTTGAAGCTCCTGTTCAAAAATGATGCTCCGAAATCAACTTCTGTCACCTTAGTGATACATTTTGGGATAGTACCTAAAGTTTAAAGCAGAAATTGGGGCACTTTTGAAATTTTCATTTTTGACCAAAATCGACAGGTCCGGGGCTTAGGGAATTTCTCATATGCCACAATATGGTTGAAGCTCCTGTTCAAAAATGATGCTCCGAAATCAACTTCTGTCACCTTAGTGATACATTTTGGGATAGTACCTAAAGTTTAAAGCAGAAATTGGGGCACTTTTGAAATTTTCATTATTGACCAAAATCGACAGGTCCGGGGCTTAGGGAATTTCTCATATGCCACATAACGTTTGAAGATCCTGTTCAAAAATGATGCTCCGAAATCAACTTCTGTTACCTTAGTGATACATTTTGGGATAGTACCTAAAGTTTAAAGCAGAAATTGGGGCACTTTTGAAATTTTCATTTTTGACCAAAATCGACAGGTCAGGGGCTTAGGGAATTTCTCATATGCCACAATTTGGTTGAAGCTCCTGTTCAAAAATGATGCTCCGAAATAAACTTCTGTCACCTTAGTGATATATTTTGGGATAGTACCTAAAGTTTAAAGCAGAAATTGGGGCACTTTTGAAATTTTCATTTTTGACCAAAATCGATAGTTCTGGGGCTTAGGGAATTTTTCATATGCCACATAACGGTTGAAGCTCCTGTTCAAAAATGATGCTCCGAAATCAACTTCTGTCACCTTAGTGATACATTTTGGGATAGTACCTAAAGTTTAAAGCAGAAATTGGGGCACTTTTGAAATTTTCATTTTTGACCAAAATCGACAGGTCCGGGGCTTAGGGAATTTCTCATATGCCACAAAACGGTTGAAGCTCCTCTTCAAAAATGATGCTCCAAAATCAACTTCTGTCACCTTAGTGATACATTTTGGGATAGTACCTAAAGTTTAAAGCAGAAATTGGGGCACTTTTGAAATTTTCATTATTGACCAAAATCGACAGGTCCGGGGCTTAGGGAATTTCTCATATGCCACAAAACGTTTGAAGATCCTGTCCAAAAATGATGCTCCGAAATCAACTTCTGTTACCTTAGTGATACATTTTGGGATAGTACCTAAAGTTTAAAGCAGAAATTGGGGCACTTTTGAAATTTTCATTTTTGACCAAAATCGACAGGTCCGGGGCTTAGGGAATTTCTCATATGCCACAAAACGGTTGAAGCTCCTGTTCAAAAATGATGCTCCGAAATCAACTTCTGTCACCTTAGTGATACATTTTGGGATAGTACCTAAAGTTTAAAGCAGAAATTGGGGCACTTTTGAAATTTTCATTTTTGACCAAAATCGACAGGTCCAGGGCTTAGGGAATTTCTCATATGCCACAAAACGGTTGAAGATCCTGTTCAAAAATGATGCTCCGAAATCAACTTCTGTCACCTTAGTGATACATTTTGGGATAGTACCTAAAGTTTAAAGCAGAAATTGGGGCACTTTTGAAATTTTCATTTTTGACCAAAATTGACAGGTCCGGGGCTTAGGGAATTTCTCATATGCCACAATATGGTTGAAGCTCCTGTTCAAAAATGATGCTCCGAAATCAACTTCTGTCACCTTAGTGATACATTTTGGGATAGTACCTAAAGTTTAAAGCAGAAATTGGGGCACTTTTGAAATTTTCATTATTGACCAAAATCGACAGGTCCGGGGCTTAGGGAATTTCTCATATGCCACAAAACGTTTGAAGATCCTGTTCAAAAACGATGCTCCGAAATCAACTTCTGTTACCTTAGTGATACATTTTGGGATAGTACCTAAAGTTTAAAGCAGAAATTGGGGCACTTTTGAAATTTTCATTTTTGACCAAAATCGACAGGTCTGGGGCTTAGGGAATTTCTCATATGCCACAATTTGGTTGAAGCTCCTGTTCAAAAATGATGCTCCGAAATCAACTTCTGTCACCTTAGTGATATATTTTGGGATAGTACCTAAAGTTTAAAGCAGAAATTGGGGCACTTTTGAAATTTTCATTTTTGACCAAAATCGATAGGTCTGGGGCTTAGGGAATTTTTCATATGCCACATAACGGTTGAAGCTCCTGTTCAAAAATGATGCTTCGAAATCAACTTCTGTCACCTTAGTGATACATTTTGGGATAGTACCTAAAGTTTAAAGCAGAAATTGGGGCACTTTTGAAATTTTCATTATTGACCAAAATCGACAGGTCCGGGGCTTAGGGAATTTCTCATATGCCACAAAACGTTTGAAGATCCTGTTCAAAAATGATGCTCCGAAATCAACTTCTGTTACCTTAGTGATACATTTTGGGATAGTACCTAAAGTTTAAAGCAGAAATTGGGGCACTTTTGAAATTTTCATTTTTGACCAAAATCGACAGGTCCGGGGCTTAGGGAATTTCTCATATGCCACATAACGGTTGAAGCTCCTGTTCAAAAATGATGCTCCGAAATCAACTTCTGTCACCTTAGTGATACATTTTGGGATAGTACCTAAAGTTTAAAGCAGAAATTGGGGCACTTTTGAAATTTTCATTTTTGACCAAAATCGACAGGTCCGGGGCTTAGGGAATTTCTCATATGCCACAAAACGGTTGAAGCTCCTGTTCAAAAATGATGCTCCGAAATCAACTTCTGTCACCTTAGTGATACATTTTGGGATAGTACCTAAAGTTTGAAGCAGAAATTGGGGCACTTTTGAAATTTTCATTTTTGACCAAAATCGACAGGTCCGGGGCTTAGGGAATTTCTCATATGCCACATAATGGTTGAAGCTCCTGTTCAAAAATGATGCTCCGAAATCAACTTCTGTCACCTTAGTGATACATTTTGGGATAGTACCTAAAGTTTAAAGCAGAAATTGGGGCACTTTTGAAATTTTCATTTTTGACCAAAATCGACAGGTCCAGGGCTTAGGGAATTTCTCATATGCCACAAAACGGTTGAAGATCCTGTTCAAAAATGATGCTCCGAAATCAACTTCTGTCACCTTAGTGATACATTTTGGGATAGTACCTAAAGTTTAAAGCAGAAATTGGGGCACTTTTGAAATTTTCATTTTTGACCAAAATTGACAGGTCCGGGGCTTAGGGAATTTCTCATATGCCACAAAACGTTTGAAGATCCTGTTCAAAAACGATGCTCCGAAATCAACTTCTGTTACCTTAGTGATACATTTTGGGATAGTACCTAAAGTTTAAAGCAGAAATTGGGGCACTTTTGAAATTTTCATTTTTGACCAAAATCGACAGGTCTGGGGCTTAGGGAATTTCTCATATGCCACAATTTGGTTGAAGCTCCTGTTCAAAAATGATGCTCCGAAATCAACTTCTGTCACCTTAGTGATATATTTTGGGATAGTACCTAAAGTTTAAAGCAGAAATTGGGGCACTTTTGAAATTTTCATTTTTGACCAAAATCGATAGGTCTGGGGCTTAGGGAATTTTTCATATGCCACATAACGGTTGAAGCTCCTGTTCAAAAATGATGCTCCGAAATCAACTTCTGTCACCTTAGTGATACATTTTGGGATAGTACCTAAAGTTTAAAGCAGAAATTGGGGCACTTTTGAAATTTTCATTTTTGACCAAAATCGACAGGTCCGGGGCTTAGGGAATTTCTCATATGCCACAAAACGGTTGAAGCTCCTCTTCAAAAATGATGCTCCAAAATCAACTTCTGTCACCTTAGTGATACATTTTGGGATAGTACCTAAAGTTTAAAGCAGAAATTGGGGCACTTTTGAAATTTTCATTATTGACCAAAATCGACAGGTCCGGGGCTTAGGGAATTTCTCATATGCCACAAAACGTTTGAAGATCCTGTTCAAAAATGATGCTCCGAAATCAACTTCTGTTACCTTAGTGATACATTTTGGGATAGTACCTAAAGTTTAAAGCAGAAATTGGGGCACTTTTGAAATTTTCATTTTTGACCAAAATCGACAGGTCCGGGGCTTAGGGAATTTCTCATATGCCACAAAACGGTTGAAGCTCCTGTTCAAAAATGATGCTCCGAAATCAACTTCTGTCACCTTAGTGATACATTTTGGGATAGTACCTAAAGTTTAAAGCAGAAATTGGGGCACTTTTGAAATTTTCATTTTTGACCAAAATCGACAGGTCCAGGGCTTAGGGAATTTCTCATATGCCACAAAACGGTTGAAGATCCTGTTCAAAAATGATGCTCCGAAATCAACTTCTGTCACCTTAGTGATACATTTTGGGATAGTACCTAAAGTTTAAAGCAGAAATTGGGGCACTTTTGAAATTTTAATTTTTGACCAAAATTGACAGGTTCGGGGCTTAGGGAATTTCTCATATTCCACAATATGGTTGAAGCTCCTGTTCAAAAATTATGCTCCGAAATCAACTTCTGTCACCTTAGTGATACATTTTTGGATAGTACCAAAAGTTTAAAGCAGAAATTGGGGCACTTTTGAAATTTTCATTTTTGACCAAAATCGACAGGACCGGGGCTTAGGGAATTTCTCATATGCCATAAAACGGTTGAAGCTCCTGTTCAAAAATGATGCTCCGAAATCAACTTCTGTCACCTTAGTGATACATTTTGTGATAGTTCCTGAAGTTTAAAGCAGAAATTGGGGCACTTTTGAAATTTTCATTTTTGACCAAAATCGACAGGTCCGGGGCTTAGGGAATTTCTCATATGCCACAAAACGGTTGAAGCTCCTGTTCAAAAATGATGCTCCGAAATCAACTTCTGTCACCTTAGTGATACATTTTGGGATAGTACCTAAAGTTTGAAGCAGAAATTGGGGCACTTTTGAAATTTTCATTTTTGACCAAAATCGACAGGTCCGGGGCTTAGGGAATTTCTCATATGCCACATAATGGTTGAAGCTCCTGTTCAAAAATGATGCTCCGAAATCAACTTCTGTCACCTTAGTGATACATTTTGGGATAGTACCTAAAGTTTAAAGCAGAAATTGGGGCACTTTTGAAATTTTCATTTTTGACCAAAATCGACAGGTCCGGGGCTTAGGGAATTTCTCATATGCCACAATTTGTTTGAAGCTCCTGTTCAAAAATGATGCTCCGAAATCAACTTCTGTCACCTTAGTGATACATTTTGGGATAGTACCTAAAGTTTAAAGCAGAAATTGGGGCACTTTTGAAATTTTCATTTTGACCAAAATCGATAGGTCCGGGGCTTAGGGAATTTTTCATATGCCACATAACGGTTGAAGCTCCTGTTCAAAAATGATGCTCCGAAATCAACTTCTGTCACCTTAGTGATACATTTTGGGATAGTACCTAAAGTTTAAAGCAGAAATTGGGGCACTTTTGAAATTTTCATTTTTGACCAAAATTGACAGGTTCGGGGCTTAGGGAATTTCTCATATTCCACAATATGGTTGAAGCTCCTGTTCAAAAATGATGCTCCGAAATCAACTTCTGTCACCTTAGTGATACATTTTTGGATAGTACCAAAAGTTTAAAGCAGAAATTGGGGCACTTTTGAAATTTTCATTTTTGACCAAAATCGACAGGACCGGGGCTTAGGGAATTTCTCATATGCCACAAAACGGTTGAAGCTCCTGTTCAAAAATGATGCTCCGAAATCAACTTCTGTCACCTTAGTGATACATTTTGTGATAGTTCCTGAAGTTTAAAGCAGAAATTGGGGCACTTTTGAAATTTTCATTTTTGACCAAAATCGATAGGTCCGGGGCTTAGGGAATTTTTCATATGCCACATAACGGTTGAAGCTCCTGTTCAAAAATGATGCTCCGAAATCAACTTCTGTCACCTTTGTGATACATTTTGGGATAGTACCTAAAGTTTAAAGCAGAAATTGGGGCACTTTTGAAATTTTCATTTTTGACCAAAATCGACAGGTCCGGGGCTTAGGGAATTTCTCATATGCCACAAAACGGTTGAAGCTCCTGTTCAAAAATGATGCTACGAAATCAACTTCTGTCACCTTAGTGATACATTTTGGGATAGTACCTAAAGTTTAAAGCAGAAATTGGGGCACTTTTGAAATTTTCATTTTTGACCAAAATCGACAGGTCCGGGGCTTAGGGAATTTCTCATATGCCACAAAACGGTTGAAGCTCCTGTTCAAAAATGATGCTCCGAAATCAACTTCTGTCACCTTAGTGATACATTTTGGGATAGTACCTAAAGTTTGAAGCAGAAATTGGGGCACTTTTGAAATTTTCATTTTTGACCAAAATCGACAGGTCCGGGGCTTAGGGAATTTCTCATATGCCACATAATGGTTGAAGCTCCTGTTCAAAAATGATGCTCCGAAATCAACTTCTGTCACCTTAGTGATACATTTTGGGATAGTACCTAAAGTTTAAAGCAGAAATTGGGGCACTTTTGAAATTTTCATTTTTGACCAAAATCGACAGGTCCAGGGCTTAGGGAATTTCTCATATGCCACAAAACGGTTGAAGATCCTGTTCAAAAATGATGCTCCGAAATCAACTTCTGTCACCTTAGTGATACATTTTGGGATAGTACCTAAAGTTTAAAGCAGAAATTGGGGCACTTTTGAAATTTTCATTTTTGACCAAAATTGACAGGTCCGGGGCTTAGGGAATTTCTCATATGCCACAAAACGTTTGAAGATCCTGTTCAAAAACGATGCTCCGAAATCAACTTCTGTTACCTTAGTGATACATTTTGGGATAGTACCTAAAGTTTAAAGCAGAAATTGGGGCACTTTTGAAATTTTCATTTTTGACCAAAATCGACAGGTCTGGGGCTTAGGGAATTTCTCATATGCCACAATTTGGTTGAAGCTCCTGTTCAAAAATGATGCTCCGAAATCAACTTCTGTCACCTTAGTGATATATTTTGGGATAGTACCTAAAGTTTAAAGCAGAAATTGGGGCACTTTTGAAATTTTCATTTTTGACCAAAATCGATAGGTCTGGGGCTTAGGGAATTTTTCATATGCCACATAACGGTTGAAGCTCCTGTTCAAAAATGATGCTCCGAAATCAACTTCTGTCACCTTAGTGATACATTTTGGGATAGTACCTAAAGTTTAAAGCAGAAATTGGGGCACTTTTGAAATTTTCATTTTTGACCAAAATCGACAGGTCCGGGGCTTAGGGAATTTCTCATATGCCACAAAACGGTTGAAGCTCCTCTTCAAAAATGATGCTCCAAAATCAACTTCTGTCACCTTAGTGATACATTTTGGGATAGTACCTAAAGTTTAAAGCAGAAATTGGGGCACTTTTGAAATTTTCATTATTGACCAAAATCGACAGGTCCGGGGCTTAGGGAATTTCTCATATGCCACAAAACGTTTGAAGATCCTGTTCAAAAATGATGCTCCGAAATCAACTTCTGTTACCTTAGTGATACATTTTGGGATAGTACCTAAAGTTTAAAGCAGAAATTGGGGCACTTTTGAAATTTTCATTTTTGACCAAAATCGACAGGTCCGGGGCTTAGGGAATTTCTCATATGCCACAAAACGGTTGAAGCTCCTGTTCAAAAATGATGCTCCGAAATCAACTTCTGTCACCTTAGTGATACATTTTGGGATAGTACCTAAAGTTTAAAGCAGAAATTGGGGCACTTTTGAAATTTTCATTTTTGACCAAAATCGACAGGTCCAGGGCTTAGGGAATTTCTCATATGCCACAAAACGGTTGAAGATCCTGTTCAAAAATGATGCTCCGAAATCAACTTCTGTCACCTTAGTGATACATTTTGGGATAGTACCTAAAGTTTAAAGCAGAAATTGGGGCACTTTTGAAATTTTAATTTTTGACCAAAATTGACAGGTTCGGGGCTTAGGGAATTTCTCATATTCCACAATATGGTTGAAGCTCCTGTTCAAAAATTATGCTCCGAAATCAACTTCTGTCACCTTAGTGATACATTTTTGGATAGTACCAAAAGTTTAAAGCAGAAATTGGGGCACTTTTGAAATTTTCATTTTTGACCAAAATCGACAGGACCGGGGCTTAGGGAATTTCTCATATGCCATAAAACGGTTGAAGCTCCTGTTCAAAAATGATGCTCCGAAATCAACTTCTGTCACCTTAGTGATACATTTTGTGATAGTTCCTGAAGTTTAAAGCAGAAATTGGGGCACTTTTGAAATTTTCATTTTTGACCAAAATCGACAGGTCCGGGGCTTAGGGAATTTCTCATATGCCACAAAACGGTTGAAGCTCCTGTTCAAAAATGATGCTCCGAAATCAACTTCTGTCACCTTAGTGATACATTTTGGGATAGTACCTAAAGTTTGAAGCAGAAATTGGGGCACTTTTGAAATTTTCATTTTTGACCAAAATCGACAGGTCCGGGGCTTAGGGAATTTCTCATATGCCACATAATGGTTGAAGCTCCTGTTCAAAAATGATGCTCCGAAATCAACTTCTGTCACCTTAGTGATACATTTTGGGATAGTACCTAAAGTTTAAAGCAGAAATTGGGGCACTTTTGAAATTTTCATTTTTGACCAAAATCGACAGGTCCGGGGCTTAGGGAATTTCTCATATGCCACAATTTGTTTGAAGCTCCTGTTCAAAAATGATGCTCCGAAATCAACTTCTGTCACCTTAGTGATACATTTTGGGATAGTACCTAAAGTTTAAAGCAGAAATTGGGGCACTTTTGAAATTTTCATTTTGACCAAAATCGATAGGTCCGGGGCTTAGGGAATTTTTCATATGCCACATAACGGTTGAAGCTCCTGTTCAAAAATGATGCTCCGAAATCAACTTCTGTCACCTTAGTGATACATTTTGGGATAGTACCTAAAGTTTAAAGCAGAAATTGGGGCACTTTTGAAATTTTCATTTTTGACCAAAATTGACAGGTTTGGGGCTTAGGGAATTTCTCATATTCCACAATATGGTTGAAGCTCCTGTTCAAAAATGATGCTCCGAAATCAACTTCTGTCACCTTAGTGATACATTTTTGGATAGTACCAAAAGTTTAAAGCAGAAATTGGGGCACTTTTGAAATTTTCATTTTTGACCAAAATCGACAGGACCGGGGCTTAGGGAATTTCTCATATGCCACAAAACGGTTGAAGCTCCTGTTCAAAAATGATGCTCCGAAATCAACTTCTGTCACCTTAGTGATACATTTTGTGATAGTTCCTGAAGTTTAAAGCAGAAATTGGGGCACTTTTGAAATTTTCATTTTTGACCAAAATCGATAGGTCCGGGGCTTAGGGAATTTTTCATATGCCACATAACGGTTGAAGCTCCTGTTCAAAAATGATGCTCCGAAATCAACTTCTGTCACCTTTGTGATACATTTTGGGATAGTACCTAAAGTTTAAAGCAGAAATTGGGGCACTTTTGAAATTTTCATTTTTGACCAAAATCGACAGGTCCGGGGCTTAGGGAATTTCTCATATGCCACAATATGGTTGAAGCTCCTGTTCAAAAATGATGCTCCGAAATCAACTTCTGTCACCTTAGTGATACATTTTGGGATAGTACCTAAAGTTTAAAGCAGAAATTGGGGCACTTTTGAAATTTTCATTATTGACCAAAATCGACAGGTCCGGGGCTTAGGGAATTTCTCATATGCCACATAACGTTTGAAGATCCTGTTCAAAAATGATGCTCCGAAATCAACTTCTGTTACCTTAGTGATACATTTTGGGATAGTACCTAAAGTTTAAAGCAGAAATTGGGGCACTTTTGAAATTTTCATTTTTGACCAAAATCGACAGGTCTGGGGCTTAGGGAATTTCTCATATGCCAAAATTTGGTTGAAGCTCCTGTTCAAAAATGATGCTCCGAAATAAACTTCTGTCACCTTAGTGATATATTTTGGGATAGTACCTAAAGTTTAAAGCAGAAATTGGGGCACTTTTGAAATTTTCATTTTTGACCAAAATCGATAGGTCTGGGGCTTAGGGAATTTTTCATATGCCACATAACGGTTGAAGCTCCTGTTCAAAAATGATGCTCCGAAATCAACTTCTGTCACCTTAGTGATACATTTTGGGATAGTACCTAAAGTTTAAAGCAGAAATTGGGGCACTTTTGAAATTTTCATTTTTGACCAAAATCGACAGGTCCGGTGCTTAGGGAATTTCTCATATGCCACAAAACGGTTGAAGCTCCTCTTCAAAAATGATGCTCCAAAATCAACTTCTGTCACCTTAGTGATACATTTTGGGATAGTACCTAAAGTTTAAAGCAGAAATTGGGGCACTTTTGAAATTTTCATTATTGACCAAAATCGACAGGTCCGGGGCTTAGGGAATTTCTCATATGCCACAAAACGTTTGAAGATCCTGTTCAAAAATGATGCTCCGAAATCAACTTCTGTTACCTTAGTGATACATTTTGGGATAGTACCTAAAGTTTAAAGCAGAAATTGGGGCACTTTTGAAATTTTCATTTTTGACCAAAATCGACAGGTCCGGGGCTTAGGGAATTTCTCATATGCCACAAAACGGTTGAAGCTCCTGTTCAAAAATGATGCTCCGAAATCAACTTCTGTCACCTTAGTGATACATTTTGGGATAGTACCTAAAGTTTAAAGCAGAAATTGGGGCACTTTTGAAATTTTCATTTTTGACCAAAATCGACAGGTCCAGGGCTTAGGGAATTTCTCATATGCCACAAAACGGTTGAAGATCCTGTTCAAAAATGATGCTCCGAAATCAACTTCTGTCACCTTAGTGATACATTTTGGGATAGTACCTAAAGTTTAAAGCAGAAATTGGGGCACTTTTGAAATTTTAATTTTTGACCAAAATTGACAGGTTCGGGGCTTAGGGAATTTCTCATATTCCACAATATGGTTGAAGCTCCTGTTCAAAAATGATGCTCCGAAATCAACTTCTGTCACCTTAGTGATACATTTTTGGATAGTACCAAAAGTTTAAAGCAGAAATTGGGGCACTTTTGAAATTTTCATTTTTGACCAAAATCGACAGGACCGGGGCTTAGGGAATTTCTCATATGCCACAAAACGGTTGAAGCTCCTGTTCAAAAATGATGCTCCGAAATCAACTTCTGTCACCTTAGTGATACATTTTGTGATAGTTCCTGAAGTTTAAAGCAGAAATTGGGGCACTTTTGAAATTTTCATTTTTGACCAAAATCGACAGGTCCGGGGCTTAGGGAATTTCTCATATGCCACATAACGGTTGAAGCTCCTGTTCAAAAATGATGCTCCGAAATCAACTTCTGTCACCTTAGTGATACATTTTGGGATAGTACCTAAAGTTTAAAGCAGAAATTGGGGCACTTTTGAAATTTTCATTTTTGACCAAAATCGACAGGTCCGGGACTTAGGGAATTTCTCATATGCCACAAAACGGTTGAAGCTCCTGTTAAAAAATGATGCTCCGAAATCAACTTCTGTTACCTTAGTGATACATTTTGGGATAGTACCTAAAGTTTAAAGCAGAAATTGGGGCACTTTTGAAATTTTCATTTTTGACCAAAATCGACAGGTCCGGGGCTTAGGGAACTTCTCATATGCCACAAAACGGTTGAAGCTCCTGTTCAAAAATGATGCTCCGAAATCAACTTCTGTCACCTTAGTGATACATTTTGGGATAGTACCTAAAGTTTAATGCAGAAATTGGGGCACTTTTGAAATTTTCATTTTTGACCAAAATCGACAGGTCCGGGGCTTAGGGAATTTCTCATGAGCCACAAAATGGTTGAAGCTCCTGTTCAAAAATGATGCTCCGAAATCAACTTACTGTCACCTTAGTGATACATTTTGGGATAGTACCTAAAGTTTAAAGCAGAAATTGGGGCACTTTTGAAATTTTCATTTTTGACCAAAATCGACAGGTCCGGGGCTTAGGGAATTTCTCATATGCCACAAAACGGTTGAAGCTCCTGTTCAAAAATGATGCTACGAAATCAACTTCTGTCACCTTAGTGATACATTTTGGGATAGTACCTAAAGTTTAAAGCAGAAATTGGGGCACTTTTGAAATTTTCATTTTTGACCAAAATCGACAGGTCCGGGGCTTAGGGAATTTCTCATATGCCACAAAACGGTTGAAGCTCCTGTTCAAAAATGATGCTCCGAAATCAACTTCTGTCACCTTAGTGATACATTTTGGGATAGTACCTAAAGTTTGAAGCAGAAATTGGGGCACTTTTGAAATTTTCATTTTTGACCAAAATCGACAGGTCCGGGGCTTAGGGAATTTCTCATATGCCACATAACGGTTGAAGCTCCTGTTCAAAAATGATGCTCCGAAATCAACTTCTGTCACCTTAGTGATACATTTTGGGATAGTACCTAAAGTTTAAAGCAGAAATTGGGGCACTTTTGAAATTTTCATTTTTGACCAAAATCGACAGGTCCGGGGCTTAGGGAATTTCTCATATGCCACAAAACGGTTGAAGCTCCTGTTCAAAAATGATGCTCCAAAATCAACTTCTGTCACCTTAGTGATACATTTTGGGATAGTTCCTAAAGTTTAAAGCAGAAATTGGGGCACTTTTGAAATTTTCATTTTTGACCAAAATCGACAGGTCCGGGGCTTAGGGAATTTCTCATATGCCACAAAACGGTTGAAGCTCCTGTTCAAAAATGATGCTCCGAAATCAACTTCTGTCACCTTAGTGATACATTTTGGGATAGTACCTAAAGTTTAAAGCAGAAATTGGGGCACTTTTGAAATTTTCATTTTTGACCAAAATCGACAGGTCCGGGGCTTAGGGAATTTCTCATATGCCACAAAACGGTTGAAGCTCCTGTTCAAAAATGATGCTCCGAAATCAACTTCTGTCACCTTAGTGATACATTTTGGGATAGTACCTAAAGTTTAAAGCAGAAATTGGGGCACTTTTGAAATTTTCATTTTTGACCAAAATCGACAGGTCCAGGGTTTAGGGAATTTCTCATATGCCACAAAACGGTTGAAGATCCTGTTCAAAAATGATGCTCCGAAATCAACTTCTGTCACCTTAGTGATACATTTTGGGATAGTACCTAAAGTTTAAAGCAGAAATTGGGGCACTTTTGAAATTTTAATTTTTGACCAAAATTGACAGGTTCGGGGCTTAGGGAATTTCTCAAATTCCACAATATGGTTGAAGCTCCTGTTCAAAAATGATGCTCCGAAATCAACTTCTGTCACCTTAGTGATACATTTTTGGATAGTACCAAAAGTTTAAAGCAGAAATTGGGGCACTTTTGAAATTTTCATTTTTGACCAAAATCGACAGGACCGGGGCTTAGGGAATTTCTCATATACCACAAAACGGTTGAAGCTCCTGTTCAAAAATGATGCTCCGAAATCAACTTCTGTCACCTTAGTGATACATTTTGTGATAGTTCCTGAAGTTTAAAGCAGAAATTGGGGCACTTTTGAAATTTTCATTTTTGACCAAAATCGACAGGTCCGGGGCTTAGGGAATTTCTCATATGCCACATAACGGTTGAAGCTCCTGTTCAAAAATGATGCTCCGAAATCAACTTCTGTCACCTTAGTGATACATTTTGGGATAGTACCTAAAGTTTAAAGCAGAAATTGGGGCACTTTTGAAATTTTCATTTTTGACCAAAATCGACAGGTCCGGGGCTTAGGGAATTTCTCATATGCCACAAAACGGTTGAAGCTCCTGTTCAAAAATGATGCTCCGAAATCAACTTCTGTTACCTTAGTGATACATTTTGGGATAGTACCTAAAGTTTAATGCAGAAATTGGGGCACTTTTGAAATTTTCATTTTTGACCAAAATCGACAGGTCCGGGGCTTAGGGAATTTCTAATGAGCCACAAAATGGTTGAAGCTCCTGTTCAAAAATGATGCTCCAAAATCAACTTACTGTCACCTTAGTGATACATTTTGGGATAGTACCTAAAGTTTAAAGCAGAAATTGGGGCACTTTTGAAATTTTCATTTTTGACCAAAATCGACAGGTCCGGGGCTTAGGGAATTTCTCATATGCCACAATATGGTTGAAGCTCCTGTTCAAAAATGATGCTCCGAAATCAACTTCTGTCACCTTAGTGATACATTTTGGGATAGTACCTAAAGTTTAAAGCAGAAATTGGGGCACTTTTGAAATTTTCATTATTGACCAAAATCGACAGGTCCGGGGCTTAGGGAATTTCTCATATGCCACATAACGTTTGAAGATCCTGTTCAAAAATGATGCTCCGAAATCAACTTCTGTTACCTTAGTGATACATTTTGGGATAGTACCTAAAGTTTAAAGCAGAAATTGGGGCACTTTTGAAATTTTCATTTTTGACCAAAATCGACAGGTCTGGGGCTTAGGGAATTTCTCATATGCCACAATTTGGTTGAAGCTCCTGTTCAAAAATGATGCTCCGAAATAAACTTCTGTCACCTTAGTGATATATTTTGGGATAGTACCTAAAGTTTAAAGCAGAAATTGGGGCACTTTTGAAATTTTCATTTTTGACCAAAATCGATAGGTCTGGGGCTTAGGGAATTTTTCATATGCCACATAACGGTTGAAGCTCCTGTTCAAAAATGATGCTCCGAAATCAACTTCTGTCACCTTAGTGATACATTTTGGGATAGTACCTAAAGTTTAAAGCAGAAATTGGGGCACTTTTGAAATTTTCATTTTTGACCAAAATCGACAGGTCCGGGGCTTAGGGAATTTCTCATATGCCACAAAACGGTTGAAGCTCCTCTTCAAAAATGATGCTCCAAAATCAACTTCTGTCACCTTAGTGATACATTTTGGGATAGTACCTAAAGTTTAAAGCAGAAATTGGGGCACTTTTGAAATTTTCATTATTGACCAAAATCGACAGGTCCGGGGCTTAGGGAATTTCTCATATGCCACAAAACGTTTGAAGATCCTGTTCAAAAATGATGCTCCGAAATCAACTTCTGTTACCTTAGTGATACATTTTGGGATAGTACCTAAAGTTTAAAGCAGAAATTGGGGCACTTTTGAAATTTTCATTTTTGACCAAAATCGACAGGTCCGGGGCTTAGGGAATTTCTCATATGCCACAAAACGGTTGAAGCTCCTGTTCAAAAATGATGCTCCGAAATCAACTTCTGTCACCTTAGTGATACATTTTGGGATAGTACCTAAAGTTTAAAGCAGAAATTGGGGCACTTTTGAAATTTTCATTTTTGACCAAAATCGACAGGACCGGGGCTTAGGGAATTTTTCATATGCCACATAACGGTTGAAGCTCCTGTTCAAAAATGATGCTCCGAAATCAACTTCTGTCACCTTAGTGATACATTTTGGGATAGTTCCTGAAGTTTAAAGCAGAAATTGGGGCACTTTTGAAATTTTCATTTTTGACCAAAATCGACAGGTCCGGGGCTTAGGGAATTTCTCATATGCCACATAACGGTTGAAGCTCCTGTTCAAAAATGATGCTCCGAAGTCAACTTCTGTCACCTTAGTGATACATTTTGGGATAGTACCTAAAGTTTAAAGCAGAAATTGGGGCACTTTTGAAATTTTCATTTTTGACCAAAATCGACAGGTCCGGGGCTTAGGGAACTTCTCATATGCCACAAAACGGTTGAAGCTCCTGTTCAAAAATGATGCTCCGAAATCAACTTCTGTCACCTTAGTGATACATTTTGGGATAGTACCTAAAGTTTAATGCAGAAATTGGGGCACTTTTGAAATTTTCATTTTTGACCAAAATCGACAGGTCCGGGGCTTAGGGAATTTCTCATGAGCCACAAAATGGTTGAAGCTCCTGTTCAAAAATGATGCTCCAAAATCAACTTACTGTCACCTTAGTGATACATTTTGGGATAGTACCTAAAGTTTAAAGCAGAAATTGGGGCACTTTTGAAATTTTCATTTTTGACCAAAATCGACAGGTCCGGGGCTTAGGGAATTTCTCATATGCCACAAAACGGTTGAAGCTCCTGTTCAAAAATGATGCTACGAAATCAACTTCTGTCACCTTAGTGATACATTTTGGGATAGTACCTAAAGTTTAAAGCAGAAATTGGGGCACTTTTGAAATTTTCATTTTTGACCAAAATCGACAGGTCCGGGGCTTAGGGAATTTCTCATATGCCACAAAACGGTTGAAGCTCCTGTTCAAAAATGATGCTCCGAAATCAACTTCTGTCACCTTAGTGATACATTTTGGGATAGTACCTAAAGTTTGAAGCAGAAATTGGGGCACTTTTGAAATTTTCATTTTTGACCAAAATCGACAGGTCCGGGGCTTAGGGAATTTCTCATATGCCACATAACGGTTGAAGCTCCTGTTCAAAAATGATGCTCCGAAATCAACTTCTGTCACCTTAGTGATACATTTTGGGATAGTACCTAAAGTTTAAAGCAGAAATTGGGGCACTTTTGAAATTTTCATTTTTGACCAAAATCGACAGGTCCGGGGCTTAGGGAATTTCTCATATGCCACAAAACGGTTGAAGCTCCTGTTCAAAAATGATGCTCCAAAATCAACTTCTCTCACCTTAGTGATACATTTTGGGATAGTACCTAAAGTTTAAAGCAGAAATTGGGGCACTTTTGAAATTTTCATTTTTGACCAAAATCGATAGGTCTGGGGCTTAGGGAATTTTTCATATGCCACATAACGGTTGAAGCTCCTGTTCAAAAATGATGCTCCGAAATCAACTTCTGTCACCTTAGTGATACATTTTGGGATAGTACCTAAAGTTTAAAGCAGAAATTGGGGCACTTTTGAAATTTTCATTTTTGACCAAAATCGACAGGTCCGGGGCTTAGGGAATTTCTCATATGCCACAAAACGGTTGAAGCTCCTCTTCAAAAATGATGCTCCAAAATCAACTTCTGTCACCTTAGTGATACATTTTGGGATAGTACCTAAAGTTTAAAGCAGAAATTGGGGCACTTTTGAAATTTTCATTATTGACCAAAATCGACAGGTCCGGGGCTTAGGGAATTTCTCATATGCCACAAAACGTTTGAAGATCCTGTTCAAAAATGATGCTCCGAAATCAACTTCTGTTACCTTAGTGATACATTTTGGGATAGTACCTAAAGTTTAAAGCAGAAATTGGGGCACTTTTGAAATTTTCATTTTTGACCAAAATCGACATGTCCGGGGCTTAGGGAATTTCTCATATGCCACAAAACGGTTGAAGCTCCTGTTCAAAAATGATGCTCCGAAATCAACTTCTGTCACCTTAGTGATACATTTTGGGATAGTACCTAAAGTTTAAAGCAGAAATTGGGGCACTTTTGAAATTTTCATTTTTGACCAAAATCGACAGGTCCAGGGCTTAGGGAATTTCTCATATGCCACAAAACGGTTGAAGCTCCTGTTCAAAAATGATGCTCCGAAATCAACTTCTGTCACCTTAGTGATACATTTTGGGATAGTACCTAAAGTTTAAAGCAGAAATTGGGGCACTTTTGAAATTTTCATTTTTGACCAAAATCGACAGGTCCAGGGCTTAGGGAATTTCTCATATGCCACAAAACGGTTGAAGCTCCTGTTCAAAAATGATGCTCCGAAATCAACTTCTGTCACCTTAGTGATATATTTTGGGATAGTACCTAAAGTTTAAAGCAGAAATTGGGGCACTTTTGAAATTTTCATTTTTGACCAAAATCGATAGGTCCGGGGCTTAGGGAATTTTTCATATGCCACATAACGGTTGAAGCTCCTGTTCAAAAATGATGCTCCGAAATCAACTTCTGTCACCTTAGTGATACATTTTGGGATAGTACCTAAAGTTTAAAGCAGAAATTGGGGCACTTTTGAAATTTTCATTTTTGACCAAAATTGACAGGTTCGGGGCTTAGGGAATTTCTCATATTCCACAATATGGTTGAAGCTCCTGTTCAAAAATGATGCTCCGAAATCAACTTCTGTCACCTTAGTGATACATTTTTGGATAGTACCAAAAGTTTAAAGCAGAAATTGGGGCACTTTTGAAATTTTCATTTTTGACCAAAATCGACAGGACCGGGGCTTAGGGAATTTCTCATATGCCACAAAACGGTTGAAGCTCCTGTTCAAAAATGATGCTCCGAAATCAACTTCTGTCACCTTAGTGATACATTTTGTGATAGTTCCTGAAGTTTAAAGCAGAAATTGGGGCACTTTTGAAATTTTCATTTTTGACCAAAATCGATAGGTCCGGGGCTTAGGGAATTTTTCATATGCCACATAACGGTTGAAGCTCCTGTTCAAAAATGATGCTCCGAAATCAACTTCTGTCACCTTAGTGATACATTTTGGGATAGTACCTAAAGTTTAAAGCAGAAATTGGGGCACTTTTGAAATTTTCATTTTTGACCAAAATCGACAGGTCCGGGGCTTAGGGAATTTCTCATATGCCACAATATGGTTGAAGCTCCTGTTCAAAAATGATGCTCCGAAATCAACTTCTGTCACCTTAGTGATACATTTTGGGATAGTACCTAAAGTTTAAAGCAGAAATTGGGGCACTTTTGAAATTTTCATTATTGACCAAAATCGACAGGTCCGGGGCTTAGGGAATTTCTCATATGCCACATAACGGTTGAAGATCCTGTTCAAAAATGATGCTCCGAAATCAACTTCTGTTACCTTAGTGATACATTTTGGGATAGTACCTAAAGTTTAAAGCAGAAATTGGGGCACTTTTGAAATTTTCATTTTTGACCAAAATCGACAGGTCTGGGGCTTAGGGAATTTCTCATATGCCAAAATTTGGTTGAAGCTCCTGTTCAAAAATGATGCTCCGAAATAAACTTCTGTCACCTTAGTGATATATTTTGGGATAGTACCTAAAGTTTAAAGCAGAAATTGGGGCACTTTTGAAATTTTCATTTTTGACCAAAATCGATAGGTCTGGGGCTTAGGGAATTTTTCATATGCCACATAACGGTTGAAGCTCCTGTTCAAAAATGATGCTCCGAAATCAACTTCTGTCACCTTAGTGATACATTTTGGGATAGTACCTAAAGTTTAAAGCAGAAATTGGGGCACTTTTGAAATTTTTATTTTTGACCAAAATCGACAGGTCCGGGGCTTAGGGAATTTCTCATATGCCACAAAACGGTTGAAGCTCCTCTTCAAAAATGATGCTCCAAAATCAACTTCTGTCACCTTAGTGATACATTTTGGGATAGTACCTAAAGTTTAAAGCAGAAATTGGGGCACTTTTGAAATTTTCATTATTGACCAAAATCGACAGGTCCGGGGCTTAGGGAATTTCTCATATGCCACAAAACGTTTGAAGATCCTGTTCAAAAATGATGCTCCGAAATCAACTTCTGTTACCTTAGTGATACATTTTGGGATAGTACCTAAAGTTTAAAGCAGAAATTGGGGCACTTTTGAAATTTTCATTTTTGACCAAAATCGACAGGTCCGGGGCTTAGGGAATTTCTCATATGCCACAAAACGGTTGAAGCTCCTGTTCAAAAATGATGCTCCGAAATCAACTTCTGTCACCTTAGTGATACATTTTGGGATAGTACCTAAAGTTTAAAGCAGAAATTGGGGCACTTTTGAAATTTTCATTTTTGACCAAAATCGACAGGTCCAGGGCTTAGGGAATTTCTCATATGCCACAAAACGGTTGAAGATCCTGTTCAAAAATGATGCTCCGAAATCAACTTCTGTCACCTTAGTGATACATTTTGGGATAGTACCTAAAGTTTAAAGCAGAAATTGGGGCACTTTTGAAATTTTAATTTTTGACCAAAATTGACAGGTTCGGGGCTTAGGGAATTTCTCATATTCCACAATATGGTTGAAGCTCCTGTTCAAAAATGATGCTCCGAAATCAACTTCTGTCACCTTAGTGATACATTTTTGGATAGTACCAAAAGTTTAAAGCAGAAATTGGGGCACTTTTGAAATTTTCATTTTTGACCAAAATCGACAGGACCGGGGCTTAGGGAATTTTTCATATGCCACATAACGGTTGAAGCTCCTGTTCAAAAATGATGCTCCGAAATCAACTTCTGTCACCTTAGTGATACATTTTGGGATAGTACCTAAAGTTTAAAGCAGAAATTGGGGCACTTTTGAAATTTTCATTTTTGACCAAAATCGACAGGTCCGGGGCTTAGGGAATTTCTCATATGCCACAAAACGGTTGAAGCTCCTGTTCAAAAATGATGCTCCGAAATCAACTTCTGTCACCTTAGTGATACATTTTGTGATAGTTCCTGAAGTTTAAAGCAGAAATTGGGGCACTTTTGAAATTTTCATTTTTGACCAAAATCGACAGGTCCGGGGCTTAGGGAATTTCTCATATGCCACATAACGGTTGAAGCTCCTGTTCAAAAATGATGCTCCGAAGTCAACTTCTGTCACCTTAGTGATACATTTTGGGATAGTACCTAAAGTTTAAAGCAGAAATTGGGGCACTTTTGAAATTTTCATTTTTGACCAAAATCGACAGGTCCGGGACTTAGGGAATTTCTCATATGCCACAAAACGGTTGAAGCTCCTGTTCAAAAATGATGCTCCGAAATCAACTTCTGTTACCTTAGTGATATATTTTGGGATAGTACCTAAAGTTTAAAGCAGAAATTGGGGCACTTTTGAAATTTTCATTTTTGACCAAAATCGACAGGTCCGGGGCTTAGGGAACTTCTCATATGCCACAAAACGGTTGAAGCTCCTGTTCAAAAATGATGCTCCGAAATCAACTTCTGTCACCTTAGTGATACATTTTGGGATAGTACCTAAAGTTTAATGCAGAAATTGGGGCACTTTTGAAATTTTCATTTTTGACCAAAATCGACAGGTCCGGGGCTTAGGGAATTTCTCATGAGCCACAAAATGGTTGAAGCTCCTGTTCAAAAATGATGCTCCAAAATCAACTTACTGTCACCTTAGTGATACATTTTGGGATAGTACCTAAAGTTTAAAGCAGAAATTGGGGCACTTTTGAAATTTTCATTTTTGACCAAAATCGACAGGTCCGGGGCTTAGGGAATTTCTCATATGCCACAAAACGGTTGAAGCTCCTGTTCAAAAATGATGCTACGAAATCAACTTCTGTCACCTTAGTGATACATTTTGGGATAGTACCTAAAGTTTAAAGCAGAAATTGGGGCACTTTTGAAATTTTCATTTTTGACCAAAATCGACAGGTCCGGGGCTTAGGGAATTTCTCATATGCCACAAAACGGTTGAAGCTCCTGTTCAAAAATGATGCTCCGAAATCAACTTCTGTCACCTTAGTGATACATTTTGGGATAGTACCTAAAGTTTGAAGCAGAAATTGGGGCACTTTTGAAATTTTCATTTTTGACCAAAATCGACAGGTCCGGGGCTTAGGGAATTTCTCATATGCCACATAACGGTTGAAGCTCCTGTTCAAAAATGATGCTCCGAAATCAACTTCTGTCACCTTAGTGATACATTTTGGGATAGTACCTAAAGTTTAAAGCAGAAATTGGGGCACTTTTGAAATTTTCATTTTTGACCAAAATCGACAGGTCCGGGGCTTAGGGAATTTCTCATATGCCACAAAACGGTTGAAGCTCCTGTTCAAAAATGATGCTCCAAAATCAACTTCTCTCACCTTAGTGATACATTTTGGGATAGTTCCTAAAGTTTAAAGCAGAAATTGGGGCACTTTTGAAATTTTCATTTTTGACCAAAATCGACAGGTCCGGGGCTTAGGGAATTTCTCATATGCCACAAAATGGTTGAAGCTCCTGTTCAAAAATGATGCTCCGAAATCAACTTCTGTCACCTTAGTGATACATTTTGGGATAGTACCTAAAGTTTAAAGCAGAAATTGGGGCACTTTTGAAATTTTCATTTTTGACCAAAATCGACAGGTCCGGGGCTTAGGGAATTTCTCATATGCCACAAAACGGTTGAAGCTCCTGTTCAAAAATGATGCTCCGAAATCAACTTCTGTCACCTTAGTGATACATTTTGGGATAGTACCTAAAGTTTAAAGCAGAAATTGGGGCACTTTTAAAATTTTCATTTTTGACCAAAATCGACAGGTCCGGGACTTAGGGAATTTCTCATATGACACAAAACGGTTGAAGCTCCTGTTAAAAAATGATGCTCCGAAATCAACTTCTGTTACCTTAGTGATACATTTTGGGATAGTACCTAAAGTTTAAAGCAGAAATTGGGGCACTTTTGAAATTTTCATTTTTGACCAAAATCGACAGGTCCGGGGCTTAGGGAACTTCTCATATGCCACAAAACGGTTGAAGCTCCTGTTCAAAAATGATGCTCCGAAATCAACTTCTGTCACCTTAGTGATACATTTTGGGATAGTACCTAAAGTTTAATGCAGAAATTGGGGCACTTTTGAAATTTTCATTTTTGACCAAAATCGACAGGTCCGGGGCTTAGGGAATTTCTCATGAGCCACAAAATGGTTGAAGCTCCTGTTCAAAAATGATGCTCCAAAATCAACTTACTGTCACCTTAGTGATACATTTTGGGATAGTACCTAAAGTTTAAAGCAGAAATTGGGGCACTTTTGAAATTTTCATTTTTGACCAAAATCGACAGGTCCGGGGCTTAGGGAATTTCTCATATGCCACAAAACGGTTGAAGCTCCTGTTCAAAAATGATGCTACGAAATCAACTTCTGTCACCTTAGTGATACATTTTGGGATAGTACCTAAAGTTTAAAGCAGAAATTGGGGCACTTTTGAAATTTTCATTTTTGACCAAAATCGACAGGTCCGGGGCTTAGGGAATTTCTCATATGCCACAAAACGGTTGAAGCTCCTGTTCAAAAATGATGCTCCGAAATCAACTTCTGTCACCTTAGTGATACATTTTGGGATAGTACCTAAAGTTTGAAGCAGAAATTGGGGCACTTTTGAAATTTTCATTTTTGACCAAAATCGACAGGTCCGGGGCTTAGGGAATTTCTCATATGCCACATAACGGTTGAAGCTCCTGTTCAAAAATGATGCTCCGAAATCAACTTCTGTCACCTTAGTGATACATTTTGGGATAGTACCTAAAGTTTAAAGCAGAAATTGGGGCACTTTTGAAATTTTCATTTTTGACCAAAATCGACAGGTCCGGGGCTTAGGGAATTTCTCATATGCCACAAAACGGTTGAAGCTCCTGTTCAAAAATGATGCTCCAAAATCAACTTCTGTCACCTTAGTGATACATTTTGGGATAGTTCCTAAAGTTTAAAGCAGAAATTGGGGCACTTTTGAAATTTTCATTTTTGACCAAAATCGACAGGTCCGGGGCTTAGGGAATTTCTCATATGCCACAAAACGGTTGAAGCTCCTGTTCAAAAATGATGCTCCGAAATCAACTTCTGTCACCTTAGTGATACATTTTGGGATAGTACCTAAAGTTTAAAGCAGAAATTGGGGCACTTTTGAAATTTTCATTTTTGACCAAAATCGACAGGTCCGGGGCTTAGGGAATTTCTCATATGCCACAAAACGGTTGAAGCTCCTGTTCAAAAATGATGCTCCGAAATCAACTTCTGTCACCTTAGTGATACATTTTGGGATAGTACCTAAAGTTTAAAGCAGAAATTGGGGCACTTTTGAAATTTTCATTTTTGACCAAAATCGACAGGTCCAGGGTTTAGGGAATTTCTCATATGCCACAAAACGGTTGAAGATCCTGTTCAAAAATGATGCTCCGAAATCAACTTCTGTCACCTTAGTGATACATTTTGGGATAGTACCTAAAGTTTAAAGCAGAAATTGGGGCACTTTTGAAATTTTCATTTTTGACCAAAATCGACAGGTCCGGGGCTTAGGGAATTTCTCATATGCCACAAAACGGTTGAAGCTCCTGTTCAAAAATGATGCTCCGAAATCAACTTCTGTTACCTTAGTGATACATTTTGGGATAGTACCTAAAGTTTAATGCAGAAATTGGGGCACTTTTGAAATTTTCATTTTTGACCAAAATCGACAGGTCCGGGGCTTAGGGAATTTCTCATGAGCCACAAAATGGTTGAAGCTCCTGTTCAAAAATGATGCTCCAAAATCAACTTACTGTCACCTTAGTGATACATTTTGGGATAGTACCTAAAGTTTAAAGCAGAAATTGGGGCACTTTTGAAATTTTCATTTTTGACCAAAATCGACAGGTCCGGGGCTTAGGGAATTTCTCATATGCCACAATATGGTTGAAGCTCCTGTTCAAAAATGATGCTCCGAAATCAACTTCTGTCACCTTAGTGATACATTTTGGGATAGTACCTAAAGTTTAAAGCAGAAATTGGGGCACTTTTGAAATTTTCATTATTGACCAAAATCGACAGGTCCGGGGCTTAGGGAATTTCTCATATGCCACATAACGTTTGAAGATCCTGTTCAAAAATGATGCTCCGAAATCAACTTCTGTTACCTTAGTGATACATTTTGGGATAGTACCTAAAGTTTAAAGCAGAAATTGGGGCACTTTTGAAATTTTCATTTTTGACCAAAATCGACAGGTCTGGGGCTTAGGGAATTTCTCATATGCCACAATTTGGTTGAAGCTCCTGTTCAAAAATGATGCTCCGAAATCAACTTCTGTCACCTTAGTGATATATTTTGGGATAGTACCTAAAGTTTAAAGCAGAAATTGGGGCACTTTTGAAATTTTCATTTTTGACCAAAATCGATAGGTCTGGGGCTTAGGGAATTTTTCATATGCCACATAACGGTTGAAGCTCCTGTTCAAAAATGATGCTCCGAAATCAACTTCTGTCACCTTAGTGATACATTTTGGGATAGTACCTAAAGTTTAAAGCAGAAATTGGGGCACTTTTGAAATTTTCATTTTTGACCAAAATCGACAGGTCCGGGGCTTAGGGAATTTCTCATATGCCACAAAACGGTTGAAGCTCCTCTTCAAAAATGATGCTCCAAAATCAACTTCTGTCACCTTAGTGATACATTTTGGGATAGTACCTAAAGTTTAAAGCAGAAATTGGGGCACTTTTGAAATTTTCATTTTTGACCAAAATCGACAGGTCCGGGACTTAGGGAATTTTTCATATGCCACAAAACGGTTGAAGCTCCTGTTCAAAAATGATGCTCCGAAATCAACTTCTGTTACCTTAGTGATACATTTTGGGATAGTACCTAAAGTTTAAAGCAGAAATTGGGGCACTTTTGAAATTTTCATTTTTGACCAAAATCGACAGGTCCGGGGCTTAGGGAACTTCTCATATGCCACAAAACGGTTGAAGCTCCTGTTCAAAAATGATGCTCCGAAATCAACTTCTGTCACCTTAGTGATACATTTTGGGATAGTACCTAAAGTTTAATGCAGAAATTGGGGCACTTTTGAAATTTTCATTTTTGACCAAAATCGACAGGTCCGGGGCTTAGGGAATTTCTCATGAGCCACAAAATGGTTGAAGCTCCTGTTCAAAAATGATGCTCCAAAATCAACTTACTGTCACCTTAGTGATACATTTTGGGATAGTACCTAAAGTTTAAAGCAGAAATTGGGGCACTTTTGAAATTTTCATTTTTGACCAAAATCGACAGGTCCGGGGCTTAGGGAATTTCTCATATGCCACAAAACGGTTGAAGCTCCTGTTCAAAAATGATGCTACGAAATCAACTTCTGTCACCTTAGTGATACATTTTGGGATAGTACCTAAAGTTTAAAGCAGAAATTGGGGCACTTTTGAAATTTTCATTTTTGACCAAAATCGACAGGTCCGGGGCTTAGGGAATTTCTCATATGCCACAAAACGGTTGAAGCTCCTGTTCAAAAATGATGCTCCGAAAACAACTTCTGTCACCTTAGTGATACATTTTGGGATAGTACCTAAAGTTTGAAGCAGAAATTGGGGCACTTTTGAAATTTTCATTTTTGACCAAAATCGACAGGTCCGGGGCTTAGGGAATTTCTCATATGCCACATAACGGTTGAAGCTCCGGTTCAAAAATGATGCTCCGAAATCAACTTCTGTCACCTTAGTGATACATTTTGGGATAGTACCTAAAGTTTAAAGCAGAAATTGGGGCACTTTTGAAATTTTCATTTTTGACCAAAATCGACAGGTCCGGGGCTTAGGGAATTTCTCATATCCCACAAAACGGTTGAAGCTCCTGTTCAAAAATGATGCTCCAAAATCAACTTCTCTCACCTTAGTGATACATTTTGGGATAGTTCCTAAAGTTTAAAGCAGAAATTGGGGCACTTTTGAAATTTTCATTTTTGACCAAAATCGACAGGTCCGGGGCTTAGGGAATTTCTCATATGCCACAAAACGGTTGAAGCTCCTGTTCAAAAATGATGCTCCGAAATCAACTTCTGTCACCTTAGTGATACATTTTGGGATAGTACCTAAAGTTTAAAGCAGAAATTGGGGCACTTTTGAAATTTTCATTTTTGACCAAAATCGACAGGTCCAGGGCTTAGGGAATTTCTCATATGCCACAAAACGGTTGAAGCTCCTGTTCAAAAATGATGCTCCGAAATCAACTTCTGTCACCTTAGTGATACATTTTGGGATAGTACCTAAAGTTTAAAGCAGAAATTGGGGCACTTTTGAAATTTTCATTTTTGACCAAAATCGACAGGTCCAGGGTTTAGGGAATTTCTCATATGCCACAAAACGGTTGAAGATCCTGTTCAAAAATGATGCTCCGAAATCAACTTCTGTCACCTTAGTGATACATTTTGGGATAGTACCTAAAGTTTAAAGCAGAAATTGGGGCACTTTTGAAATTTTAATTTTTGACCAAAATTGACAGGTTCGGGGCTTAGGGAATTTCTCAAATTCCACAATATGGTTGAAGCTCCTGTTCAAAAATGATGCTCCGAAATCAACTTCTGTCACCTTAGTGATACATTTTTGGATAGTACCAAAAGTTTAAAGCAGAAATTGGGGCACTTTTGAAATTTTCATTTTTGACCAAAATCGACAGGACCGGGGCTTAGGGAATTTCTCATATACCACAAAACGGTTGAAGCTCCTGTTCAAAAATGATGCTCCGAAATCAACTTCTGTCACCTTAGTGATACATTTTGTGATAGTTCCTGAAGTTTAAAGCAGAAATTGGGGCACTTTTGAAATTTTCATTTTTGACCAAAATCGACAGGTCCGGGGCTTAGGGAATTTCTCATATGCCACATAACGGTTGAAGCTCCTGTTCAAAAATGATGCTCCGAAATCAACTTCTGTCACCTTAGTGATACATTTTGGGATAGTACCTAAAGTTTAAAGCAGAAATTGGGGCACTTTTGAAATTTTCATTTTTGACCAAAATCGACAGGTCCGGGGCTTAGGGAATTTCTCATATGCCACAAAACGGTTGAAGCTCCTGTTCAAAAATGATGCTCCGAAATCAACTTCTGTTACCTTAGTGATACATTTTGGGATAGTACCTAAAGTTTAATGCAGAAATTGGGGCACTTTTGAAATTTTCATTTTTGACCAAAATCGACAGGTCCGGGGCTTAGGGAATTTCTCATGAGCCACAAAATGGTTGAAGCTCCTGTTCAAAAATGATGCTCCAAAATCAACTTACTGTCACCTTAGTGATACATTTTGGGATAGTACCTAAAGTTTAAAGCAGAAATTGGGGCACTTTTGAAATTTTCATTTTTGACCAAAATCGACAGGTCCGGGGCTTAGGGAATTTCTCATATGCCACAAAACGGTTGAAGCTCCTGTTCAAAAATGATGCTCCGAAATCAACTTCTGTCACCTTAGTGATATATTTTGGGATAGTACCTAAAGTTTAAAGCAGAAATTGGGGCACTTTTGAAATTTTCATTTTTGACCAAAATCGACAGGTCCGGGGCTTAGGGAATTTCTCATATGCCACAAAACGGTTGAAGCTCCTGTTCAAAAATGATGCTCCGAAATCAACTTCTGTCACCTTAGTGATACATTTTGGGATAGTACCTAAAGTTTAAAGCAGAAATTGGGGCACTTTTGAAATTTTCATTTTTGACCAAAATCGACAGGTCCGGGGCTTAGGGAATTTCTCATATGCCACATAACGGTTGAAGCTCCTGTTCAAAAATGATGCTCCGAAATCAACTTCTGTCACCTTAGTGATACATTTTGGGATAGTACCTAAAGTTTAATGCAGAAATTGGGGCTCTTTTAAAATTTTGATTTTTGACCAAAATCGACAGGTCCGGGGCTTAGGGAATTTCTCATGAGCCACAAAATGGTTGAAGCTCCTGTTCAAAAATGATGCTCCAAAATCAACTTACTGTCACCTTAGTGATACATTTTGGGATAGTACCTAAAGTTTAAAGCAGAAATGGGGGCACTTTTGAAATTTTCATTTTTGACCAAAATCGACAGGTCCGGGGCTTAGGGAATTTCTCATATGCCACAAAACGGTTGAAGCTCCTGTTCAAAAATGATGCTCCGAAATCAACTTCTGTCACCTTAGTGATACATTTTGGGATAGTACCTAAAGTTTAATGCAGAAATTGGGGCACTTTTAAAATTTTGATTTTTGACCAAAATCGACAGGTCCGGGGCTTAGGTAATTTCTCATGAGCCACAAAATGGTTGAAGCTCCTGTTCAAAAATGATGCTCCAAAATCAACTTACTGTCACCTTAGTGATACATTTTGGGATAGTACCTAAAGTTTAAAGCAGAAATTGGGGCACTTTTGAAATTTTCATTTTTGACCAAAATCGACAGGTCCGGGGCTTAGGGAATTTCTCATATGCCACAAAACGGTTGAAGCTCCTGTTCAAAAATGATGCTCCGAAATCAACTTCTGTCACCTTAGTGATACATTTTGGGATAGTACCTAAAGTTTAAAGCAGAAATTGGGGCACTTTTGAAATTTTCATTTTAGACCAAAATCGACAGGTCCGGGGCTTAGGGAATTTCTCATATGCCACAAAACGGTTGAAGCTCCTGTTCAAAAATGATGCTCCGAAATCAACTTCTGTCACCTTAGTGATACATTTTGGGATAGTACCTAAAGTTTAAAGCAGAAATTGGGGCACTTTTGAAATTTTCATTTTTGACCAAAATCGACAGGTCCGGGGCTTAGGGAATTTCTCATATGCCACATAACGGTTGAAGCTCCTGTTCAAAAATGATGCTCCGAAATCAACTTCTGTCACCTTAGTGATACATTTTGGGATAGTACCTAAAGTTTAATGCAGAAATTGGGGCTCTTTTAAAATTTTGATTTTTGACCAAAATCGACAGGTCCGGGGCTTAGGGAATTTCTCATGAGCCACAAAATGGTTGAAGCTCCTGTTCAAAAATGATGCTCCAAAATCAACTTACTGTCACCTTAGTGATACATTTTGGGATAGTACCTAAAGTTTAAAGCAGAAATTGGGGCACTTTTGAAATTTTCATTTTTGACCAAAATCGACAGGTCTGGGGATTAGGGAATTTCTCATATGCCACAAAACAGTTGAAGCTCCTGTTCAAAAATGATGCTCCGAAATCAACTTCTGTCACCTTAGTGATACATTTTGGGATAGTACCTAAAGTTTAAAACAGAAATTGGGGCACTTTTGAAATTTTCATTTTTGACCAAAATCGACAGATCCGGGGCTTAGGGAATTTCTCATATGCCACATAACGGTTGAAGCTCCTGTTCAAAAATGATGCTCCGAAATCAACTTCTGTCACCTTAGTGATACATTTTGGGATAGTACCTAAAGTTTAAAGCAGAAATTTGGGCACTTTTGAAATTTTCATTTTTGACCAAAATCGACAGGTCCGGGGCTTAGGGAATTTCTCATATGCCACATAATGGTTGAAGCACCTGTTCAAAAATGATGCTCCGAAATCAACTTCTGTCACCTTAGTGATACATTTTGGGATAGTACCTAAAGTTTAAAGCAGAAATTGGGGCACTTTTGAAATTTTCATTTTTGACCAAAATCGACAGGTCCGGGGCTTAGGGAATTTCTCATATGCCACAAAACGGTTGAAGCTCCTGTTCAAAAATGATGCTCCAAAATCAACTTCTGTCACCTTAGTGATACATTTTGGGATAGTTCCTAAAGTTTAAAGCAGAAATTGGGGCACTTTTGAAATTTTCATTTTTGACCAAAATTGACAGGTCCGGGGCTTAGGGAATTTCTCATATGCCACAAAACGGTTGAAGCTCCTGTTCAAAAATGATGCTCCGAAATCAACTTCTGTCACCTTAGTGATACATTTTGGGATAGTACCTAAAGTTTAAAGCAGAAATTGGGGCACTTTTGAAATTTTCATTTTAGACCAAAATCGACAGGTCCGGGGCTTAGGGAATTTCTCATATGCCACAAAACGGTTGAAGCTCCTGTTCAAAAATGATGCTCCGAAATCAACTTCTGTCACCTTAGTGATACATTTTGGGATAGTACCTAAAGTTTAAAGCAGAAATTGGGGCACTTTTGAAATTTTCATTTTTGACCAAAATCGACAGGTCCGGGGCTTAGGGAATTTCTCATATGCCACATAACGGTTGAAGCTCCTGTTCAAAAATGATGCTCCGAAATCAACTTCTGTCACCTTAGTGATACATTTTGGGACAGTACCTAAAGTTTAAAGCAGAAATTGGGGCACTTTTGAAATTTTCATTTTTGACCAAAATCGACAGGTCCGGGGCTTAGGGAATTTCTCATATGCCACAATTTGTTTGAAGCTCCTGTTCAAAAATGATGCTCCGAAATCAACTTCTGTCACCTTAGTGATATATTTTGGGATAGTACCTAAAGTTTAAAGCAGAAATTGGGGCACTTTTGAAATTTTCATTTTTGACCAAAATCGATAGGTCCGGGGCTTAGGGAATTTTTCATATGCCACATAACGGTTGAAGCTCCTGTTCAAAAATGATGCTCCGAAATCAACTTCTGTCACCTTAGTGATACATTTTGGGATAGTACCTAAAGTTTAAAGCAGAAATTGGGGCACTTTTGAAATTTTCATTTTTGACCAAAATCGACAGGTCCGGGGCTTAGGGAATTTCTCATATGCCACAATTTGGTTGAAGCTCCTGTTCAAAAATGATGCTCCAAAATCAACTTACTGTCACCTTAGTGATACATTTTGGGATAGTACCTAAAGTTTAAAGCAGAAATTGGGGCACTTTTGAAATTTTCATTTTTGACCAAAATCGACAGGTCCGGGGCTTAGGGAATTTCTCATATGCCACAAAACGGTTGAAGCTCCTGTTCAAAAATGATGCTCCGAAATCAACTTCTGTCACCTTAGTGATACATTTTGGGATAGTACCTAAAGTTTAATGCAGAAATTGGGGCACTTTTAAAATTTTGATTTTTGACCAAAATCGACAGGTCCGGGGCTTAGGTAATTTCTCATGAGCCACAAAATGGTTGAAGCTCCTGTTCAAAAATGATGCTCCAAAATCAACTTACTGTCACCTTAGTGATACATTTTGGGATAGTACCTAAAGTTTAAAGCAGAAATTGGGGCACTTTTGAAATTTTCATTTTTGACCAAAATCGACAGGTCCGGGGCTTAGGGAATTTCTCATATGCCACAAAACGGTTGAAGCTCCTGTTCAAAAATGATGCTCCGAAATCAACTTCTGTCACCTTAGTGATACATTTTGGGATAGTACCTAAAGTTTAAAGCAGAAATTGGGGCACTTTTGAAATTTTCATTTTAGACCAAAATCGACAGGTCCGGGGCTTAGGGAATTTCTCATATGCCACAAAACGGTTGAAGCTCCTGTTCAAAAATGATGCTCCGAAATCAACTTCTGTCACCTTAGTGATACATTTTGGGATAGTACCTAAAGTTTAAAGCAGAAATTGGGGCACTTTTGAAATTTTCATTTTTGACCAAAATCGACAGGTCCGGGGCTTAGGGAATTTCTCATATGCCACATAACGGTTGAAGCTCCTGTTCAAAAATGATGCTCCGAAATCAACTTCTGTCACCTTAGTGATACATTTTGGGATAGTACCTAAAGTTTAAAGCAGAAATTGGGGCACTTTTGAAATTTTCATTTTTGACCAAAATCGACAGGTCCGGGGCTTAGGGAATTTCTCATATGCCACAAAACAGTTGAAGCTCCTGTTCAAAAATGATGCTCCGAAATCAACTTCTGTCACCTTAGTGATACATTTTGGGATAGTACCTAAAGTTTAATGCAGAAATTGGGGCTCTTTTAAAATTTTGATTTTTGACCAAAATCGACAGGTCCGGGGCTTAGGGAATTTCTCATGAGCCACAAAATGGTTGAAGCTCCTGTTCAAAAATGATGCTCCAAAATCAACTTACTGTCACCTTAGTGATACATTTTGGGATAGTACCTAAAGTTTAAAGCAGAAATTGGGGCACTTTTGAAATTTTCATTTTTGACCAAAATCGACAGGTCCGGGGATTAGGGAATTTCTCATATGCCACAAAACGGTTGAAGCTCCTGTTCAAAAATGATGCTCCGAAATCAACTTCTGTCACCTTAGTGATACATTTTGGGATAGTACCTAAAGTTTAAAACAGAAATTGGGGCACTTTTGAAATTTTCATTTTTGACCAAAATCGACAGATCCGGGGCTTAGGGAATTTCTCATATGCCACATAACGGTTGAAGCTCCTGTTCAAAAATGATGCTCCGAAATCAACTTCTGTCACCTTAGTGATACATTTTGGGATAGTTCCTAAAGTTTAAAGCAGAAATTGGGGCACTTTTGAAATTTTCATTTTTGACCAAAATCGACAGGTCCGGGCTTAGGGAATTTCTCATATGCCACAAAACGTTTGAAGATCCTGTTCAAAAATGATGCTCCGAAATCAACTTCTGTCACCTTAGTGATACATTTTGGGATAGTACCTAAAGTTTAAAGCAGAAATTTGGGCACTTTTGAAATTTTCATTTTTGACCAAAATCGACAGGTCCGGGGCTTAGGGAATTACTCATATGCCACATTATGGTTGAAGCACCTGTTCAAAAATGATGCTCCGAAATCAACTTCTGTCACCTTAGTGATACATTTTGGGATAGCACCTAAAGTTTAAAGCAGAAATTGGGGCACTTTTGAAATTTTCATTTTTGACCAAAATCGATAGGTCCGGGGCTTAGGGAATTTTTCATATGCCACATAACGGTTGAAGCTCCTGTTCAAAAATGATGCTCCGAAATCAACTTCTGTCACCTTAGTGATACATTTTGGGATAGTACCTAAAGTTTAAAGCAGAAATTGGGGCACTTTTGAAATTTTCATTTTTGACCAAAATCGACAGGTCCGGGGCTTAGGGAATTTCTCATATGCCACAAAACGGTTGAAGCTCCTGTTCAAAAATGATGCTCCAAAATCAACTTCTGTCACCTTAGTGATACATTTTGGGATAGTTCCTAAAGTTTAAAGCAGAAATTGGGGCACTTTTGAAATTTTCATTTTTGACCAAAATCGACAGGTCCGGGGCTTAGGGAATTTCTCATATGCCACAAAACGGTTGAAGCTCCTGTTCAAAAATGATGCTCCGAAATCAACTTCTGTCACCTTAGTGATACATTTTGGGATAGTACCTAAAGTTTAAAGCAGAAATTGGGGCACTTTTGAAATTTTCATTTTTGACCAAAATCGACAGGTCCGGGGCTTAGGGAATTTCTCATATGCCACATAACGGTTGAAGCTCCTGTTCAAAAATGATGCTCCGAAATCAACTTCTGTCACCTTAGTGATACATTTTGGGATAGTACCTAAAGTTTAATGCAGAAATTGGGGCTCTTTTAAAATTTTGATTTTTGACCAAAATCGACAGGTCCGGGGCTTAGGGAATTTCTCATGAGCCACAAAATGGTTGAAGCTCCTGTTCAAAAATGATGCTCCAAAATCAACTTACTGTCACCTTAGTGATACATTTTGGGATAGTACCTAAAGTTTAAAGCAGAAATTGGGGCACTTTTGAAATTTTCATTTTTGACCAAAATCGACAGGTCTGGGGATTAGGGAATTTCTCATATGCCACAAAACAGTTGAAGCTCCTGTTCAAAAATGATGCTCCGAAATCAACTTCTGTCACCTTAGTGATACATTTTGGGATAGTACCTAAAGTTTAAAACAGAAATTGGGGCACTTTTGAAATTTTCATTTTTGACCAAAATCGACAGGTCCGGGCTTAGGGAATTTCTCATATGCCACAAAACGTTTGAAGATCCTGTTCAAAAATGATGCTCCGAAATCAACTTCTGTCACCTTAGTGATACATTTTGGGATAGTACCTAAAGTTTAAAGCAGAAATTTGGGCACTTTTGAAATTTTCATTTTTGACCAAAATCGACAGGTCCGGGGCTTAGGGAATTTCTCATATGCCACATAATGGTTGAAGCACCTGTTCAAAAATGATGCTCCGAAATCAACTTCTGTCACCTTAGTGATACATTTTGGGATAGTACCTAAAGTTTAAAGCAGAAATTGGGGCACTTTTGAAATTTTCATTTTTGACCAAAATCGATAGGTCCGGGGCTTAGGGAATTTTTCATATGCCACATAACGGTTGAAGCTCCTGTTCAAAAATGATGCTCCGAAATCAACTTCTGTCACCTTAGTGATACATTTTGGGATAGTACCTAAAGTTTAAAGCAGAAATTGGGGCACTTTTGAAATTTTCATTTTTGACCAAAATCGACAGGTCCGGGGCTTAGGGAATTTCTCATATGCCACAAAACGGTTGAAGCTCCTGTTCAAAAATGATGCTCCAAAATCAACTTCTGTCACCTTAGTGATACATTTTGGGATAGTTCCTAAAGTTTAAAGCAGAAATTGGGGCACTTTAGAAATTTTCATTTTTGACCAAAATTGACAGGTCCGGGGCTTAGGGAATTTCTCATATGCCACAAAACGGTTGAAGCTCCTGTTCAAAAATGATGCTCCGAAATCAACTTCTGTCACCTTAGTGATACATTTTGGGATAGTACCTAAAGTTTAAAGCAGAAATTGGGGCACTTTTGAAATTTTCATTTTAGACCAAAATCGACAGGTCCGGGGCTTAGGGAATTTCTCATATGCCACAAAACGGTTGAAGCTCCTGTTCAAAAATGATGCTCCGAAATCAACTTCTGTCACCTTAGTGATACATTTTGGGATAGTACCTAAAGTTTAAAGCAGAAATTGGGGCACTTTTGAAATTTTCATTTTTGACCAAAATCGACAGGTCCGGGGCTTAGGGAATTTCTCATATGCCACATAACGGTTGAAGCTCCTGTTCAAAAATGATGCTCCGAAATCAACTTCTGTCACCTTAGTGATACATTTTGGGACAGTACCTAAAGTTTAAAGCAGAAATTGGGGCACTTTTGAAATTTTCATTTTTGACCAAAATCGACAGGTCCGGGGCTTAGGGAATTTCTCATATGCCACAATTTGTTTGAAGCTCCTGTTCAAAAATGATGCTCCGAAATCAACTTCTGTCACCTTAGTGATATATTTTGGGATAGTACCTAAAGTTTAAAGCAGAAATTGGGGCACTTTTGAAATTTTCATTTTTGACCAAAATCGATAGGTCCGGGGCTTAGGGAATTTTTCATATGCCACATAACGGTTGAAGCTCCTGTTCAAAAATGATGCTCCGAAATCAACTTCTGTCACCTTAGTGATACATTTTGGGATAGTACCTAAAGTTTAAAGCAGAAATTGGGGCACTTTTGAAATTTTCATTTTTGACCAAAATCGACAGGTCCGGGGCTTAGGGAATTTCTCATATGCCACAATTTGGTTGAAGCTCCTGTTCAAAAATGATGCTCCGAAATCAACTTACTGTCACCTTAGTGATACATTTTGGGATAGTACCTAAAGTTTAAAGCAGAAATTGGGGCACTTTTGAAATTTTCATTTTTGACCAAAATCGACAGGTCCGGGGCTTAGGGAATTTCTCATATGCCACAAAACGGTTGAAGCTCCTGTTCAAAAATGATGCTCCGAAATCAACTTCTGTCACCTTAGTGATACATTTTGGGATAGTACCTAAAGTTTAATGCAGAAATTGGGGCACTTTTAAAATTTTGATTTTTGACCAAAATCGACAGGTCCGGGGCTTAGGTAATTTCTCATGAGCCACAAAATGGTTGAAGCTCCTGTTCAAAAATGATGCTCCAAAATCAACTTACTGTCACCTTAGTGATACATTTTGGGATAGTACCTAAAGTTTAAAGCAGAAATTGGGGCACTTTTGAAATTTTCATTTTTGACCAAAATCGACAGGTCCGGGGCTTAGGGAATTTCTCATATGCCACAAAACGGTTGAAGCTCCTGTTCAAAAATGATGCTCCGAAATCAACTTCTGTCACCTTAGTGATACATTTTGGGATAGTACCTAAAGTTTAAAGCAGAAATTGGGGCACTTTTGAAATTTTCATTTTAGACCAAAATCGACAGGTCCGGGGCTTAGGGAATTTCTCATATGCCACAAAACGGTTGAAGCTCCTGTTCAAAAATGATGCTCCGAAATCAACTTCTGTCACCTTAGTGATACATTTTGGGATAGTACCTAAAGTTTAAAGCAGAAATTGGGGCACTTTTGAAATTTTCATTTTTGACCAAAATCGACAGGTCCGGGGCTTAGGGAATTTCTCATATGCCACATAACGGTTGAAGCTCCTGTTCAAAAATGATGCTCCGAAATCAACTTCTGTCACCTTAGTGATACATTTTGGGATAGTACCTAAAGTTTAAAGCAGAAATTGGGGCACTTTTGAAATTTTCATTTTTGACCAAAATCGACAGGTCCGGGGCTTAGGGAATTTCTCATATGCCACAAAACGGTTGAAGCTCCTGTTCAAAAATGATGCTCCGAAATCAACTTCTGTCACCTTAGTGATACATTTTGGGATAGTACCTAAAGTTTAATGCAGAAATTGGGGCTCTTTTAAAATTTTGATTTTTGACCAAAATCGACAGGTCCGGGGCTTAGGGAATTTCTCATGAGCCACAAAATGGTTGAAGCTCCTGTTCAAAAATGATGCTCCAAAATCAACTTACTGTCACCTTAGTGATACATTTTGGGATAGTACCTAAAGTTTAAAGCAGAAATTGGGGCACTTTTGAAATTTTCATTTTTGACCAAAATCGACAGGTCTGGGGATTAGGGAATTTCTCATATGCCACAAAACAGTTGAAGCTCCTGTTCAAAAATGATGCTCCGAAATCAACTTCTGTCACCTTAGTGATACATTTTGGGATAGTACCTAAAGTTTAAAACAGAAATTGGGGCACTTTTGAAATTTTCATTTTTGACCAAAATCGACAGATCCGGGGCTTAGGGAATTTCTCATATGCCACATAACGGTTGAAGCTCCTGTTCAAAAATGATGCTCCGAAATCAACTTCTGTCACCTTAGTGATACATTTTGGGATAGTTCCTAAAGTTTAAAGCAGAAATTGGGGCACTTTTGAAATTTTCATTTTTGACCAAAATCGACAGGTCCGGGCTTAGGGAATTTCTCATATGCCACAAAACGTTTGAAGATCCTGTTCAAAAATGATGCTCCGAAATCAACTTCTGTCACCTTAGTGATACATTTTGGGATAGTACCTAAAGTTTAAAGCAGAAATTTGGGCACTTTTGAAATTTTCATTTTTGACCAAAATCGACAGGTCCGGGGCTTAGGGAATTACTCATATGCCACATAATGGTTGAAGCACCTGTTCAAAAATGATGCTCCGAAATCAACTTCTGTCACCTTAGTGATACATTTTGGGATAGCACCTAAAGTTTAAAGCAGAAATTGGGGCACTTTTGAAATTTTCATTTTTGACCAAAATCGATAGGTCCGGGGCTTAGGGAATTTTTCATATGCCATTTTCATATGCCACATAACGGTTGAAGCTCCTGTTCAAAAATGATGCTCCGAAATCAACTTCTGTCACCTTAGTGATACATTTTGGGATAGTACCTAAAGTTTAAAGCAGAAATTGGGGCACTTTTGAAATTTTCATTTTTGACCAAAATCGACAGGTCCGGGGCTTAGGGAATTTCTCATATGCCACAAAACGGTTGAAGCTCCTGTTCAAAAATGATGCTCCAAAATCAACTTCTGTCACCTTAGTGATACATTTTGGGATAGTTCCTAAAGTTTAAAGCAGAAATTGGGGCACTTTTGAAATTTTCATTTTTGACCAAAATCGACAGGTCCGGGGCTTAGGGAATTTCTCATATGCCACAAAACGGTTGAAGCTCCTGTTCAAAAATGATGCTCCGAAATCAACTTCTGTCACCTTAGTGATACATTTTGGGATAGTACCTAAAGTTTAAAGCAGAAATTGGGGCACTTTTGAAATTTTCATTTTAGACCAAAATCGACAGGTCCGGGGCTTAGGGAATTTCTCATATGCCACAAAACGGTTGAAGCTCCTGTTCAAAAATGATGCTCCGAAATCAACTTCTGTCACCTTAGTGATACATTTTGGGATAGTACCTAAAGTTTAAAGCAGAAATTGGGGCACTTTTGAAATTTTCATTTTTGACCAAAATCGACAGGTCCGGGGCTTAGGGAATTTCTCATATGCCACAATTTGTTTGAAGCTCCTGTTCAAAAATGATGCTCCGAAATCAACTTCTGTCACCTTAGTGATATATTTTGGGATAGTACCTAAAGTTTAAAGCAGAAATTGGGGCACTTTTGAAATTTTCATTTTTGACCAAAATCGATAGGTCCGGGGCTTAGGAAATTTTTCATATGCCACATAACGGTTGAAGCTCCTGTTCAAAAATGATGCTCCGAAATCAACTTCTGTCACCTTAGTGATACATTTTGGGATAGTACCTAAAGTTTAAAGCAGAAATTGGGGCACTTTTGAAATTTTCATTTTTGACCAAAATCGACAGGTCCGGGGCTTAGGGAATTTCTCATATGCCACAATTTGGTTGAAGCTCCTGTTCAAAAATGATGCTCCGAAATCAACTTCTGTCACCTTAGTGATACATTTTGGGATAGTACCTAAAGTTTAAAGCAGAAATTGGGGCACTTTTGAAATTTTCATTTTTGACCAAAATCGACAGGTCCGGGGCTTAGGTAATTTCTCATGAGCCACAAAATGGTTGAAGCTCCTGTTCAAAAATGATGCTCCAAAATCAACTTACTGTCACCTTAGTGATACATTTTGGGATAGTACCTAAAGTTTAAAGCAGAAATTGGGGCACTTTTGAAATTTTCATTTTTGACCAAAATCGACATGTCCGGGGCTTAGGGAATTTCTCATATGCCACAAAACGGTTGAAGCTCCTGTTCAAAAATGATGCTCCGAAATCAACTTCTGTCACCTTAGTGATACATTTTGGGATAGTACCTAAAGTTTAAAGCAGAAATTGGGGCACTTTTGAAATTTTCATTTTAGACCAAAATCGACAGGTCCGGGGCTTAGGGAATTTCTCATATGCCACAAAACGGTTGAAGCTCCTGTTCAAAAATGATGCTCCGAAATCAACTTCTGTCACCTTAGTGATACATTTTGGGATAGTACCTAAAGTTTAAAGCAGAAATTGGGGCACTTTTGAAATTTTCATTTTTGACCAAAATCGACAGGTCCGGGGCTTAGGGAATTTCTCATATGCCACATAACGGTTGAAGCTCCTGTTCAAAAATGATGCTCCGAAATCAACTTCTGTCACCTTAGTGATACATTTTGGGATAGTACCTAAAGTTTAAAGCAGAAATTGGGGCACTTTTGAAATTTTCATTTTTGACCAAAATCGACAGGTCCGGGGCTTAGGGAATTTCTCATATGCCACAAAACGGTTGAAGCTCCTGTTCAAAAATGATGCTCCGAAATCAACTTCTGTCACCTTAGTGATACATTTTGGGATAGTACCTAAAGTTTAATGCAGAAATTGGGGCTCTTTTAAAATTTTGATTTTTGACCAAAATCGACAGATCCGGGGCTTAGGGAATTTCTCATGAGCCACAAAATGGTTGAAGCTCCTGTTCAAAAATGATGCTCCAAAATCAACTTACTGTCACCTTAGTGATACATTTTGGGATAGTACCTAAAGTTTAAAGCAGAAATTGGGGCACTTTTGAAATTTTCATTTTTGACCAAAATCGACAGGTCTGGGGATTAGGGAATTTCTCATATGCCACAAAACAGTTGAAGCTCCTGTTCAAAAATGATGCTCCGAAATCAACTTCTGTCACCTTAGTGATACATTTTGGGATAGTACCTAAAGTTTAAAACAGAAATTGGGGCACTTTTGAAATTTTCATTTTTGACCAAAATCGACAGATCCGGGGCTTAGGGAATTTCTCATATGCCACATAACGGTTGAAGCTCCTGTTCAAAAATGATGCTCCGAAATCAACTTCTGTCACCTTAGTGATACATTTTGGGATAGTTCCTAAAGTTTAAAGCAGAAATTGGGGCACTTTTGAAATTTTCATTTTTGACCAAAATCGACAGGTCCGGGCTTAGGGAATTTCTCATATGCCACAAAACGTTTGAAGATCCTGTTCAAAAATGATGCTCCGAAATCAACTTCTGTCACCTTAGTGATACATTTTGGGATAGTACCTAAAGTTTAAAGCAGAAATTGGGGCACTTTTGAAATTTTCATTTTTGACCAAAATCGACAGGTCCGGGGCTTAGGGAATTTCTCATATGCCACAAAACGGTTGAAGCTCCTGTTCAAAAATGATGCTCCAAAATCAACTTCTGTCACCTTAGTGATACATTTTGGGATAGTTCCTAAAGTTTAAAGCAGAAATTGGGGCACTTTTGAAATTTTCATTTTTGACCAAAATCGACAGGTCCGGGGCTTAGGGAATTTCTCATATGCCACAAAACGGTTGAAGCTCCTGTTCAAAAATGATGCTCCGAAATCAACTTCTGTCACCTTAGTGATACATTTTGGGATAGTACCTAAAGTTTAAAGCAGAAATTGGGGCACTTTTGAAATTTTCATTTTAGACCAAAATCGACAGGTCCGGGGCTTAGGGAATTTCTCATATGCCACAAAACGGTTGAAGCTCCTGTTAAAAAATGATGCTCCGAAATCAACTTCTGTCACCTTAGTGATACATTTTGGGATAGTACCTAAAGTTTAAAGCAGAAATTGGGGCACTTTTGAAATTTTCATTTTTGACCAAAATCGACAGGTCCGGGGCTTAGGGAATTTCTCATATGCCACATAACGGTTGAAGCTCCTGTTCAAAAATGATGCTCCGAAATCAACTTCTGTCACCTTAGTGATACATTTTGGGATAGTACCTAAAGTTTAAAGCAGAAATTGGGGCACTTTTGAAATTTTCATTTTTGACCAAAATCGACAGGTCCGGGGCTTAGGGAATTTCTCATATGCCACAATTTGTTTGAAGCTCCTGTTCAAAAATGATGCTCCGAAATCAACTTCTGTCACCTTAGTGATATATTTTGGGATAGTACCTAAAGTTTAAAGCAGAAATTGGGGCACTTTTGAAATTTTCATTTTTGACCAAAATCGATAGGTCCGGGGCTTAGGGAATTTTTCATATGCCACAAAACGGTTGAAGCTCCTGTTCAAAAATGATGCTCCGAAATCAACTTCTGTCACCTTAGTGATACATTTTGGGATAGTACCTAAAGTTTAAAGCAGAAATTGGGGCACTTTTGAAATTTTCATTTTTGACCAAAATCGACAGGTCCGGGGCTTAGGGAATTTCTCATATGCCACAATTTGGTTGAAGCTCCTGTTCAAAAATGATGCTCCGAAATCAACTTCTGTCACCTTAGTGATACATTTTGGGATAGTACCTAAAGTTTAAAGCAGAAATTGGGGCACTTTTGAAATTTTCATTATTGACCAAAATCGACAGGTCCGGGGCTTAGGGAATTTCTCATATGCCACAAAACGTTTGAAGATCCTGTTCAAAAATGATGCTCCGAAATCAACTTCTGTCACCTTAGTGATACATTTTGGGATAGTACCTAAAGTTTAAAGCAGAAATTGGGGCACTTTTGAAATTTTCATTTTTGACCAAAATCGACAGGTCCGGGACTTAGGGAATTTCTCATATGCCACAAAACGGTTGAAGCTCCTGTTCAAAAATGATGCTCCGAAATCAACTTCTGTCACCTTAGTGATACATTTTGGGATAGTACCTAAAGTTTAAAGCAGAAATTGGGGCACTTTTGAAATTTTCATTTTTGACCAAAATCGACAGGTCCAGGGCTTAGGGAATTTCTCATATGCCACAAAACGGTTGAAGATCCTGTTCAAAAATGATGCTCCGAAATCAACTTCTGTCACCTTAGTGATACATTTTGGGATAGTACCTAAAGTTTAAAGCAGAAATTGGGGCACTTTTGAAATTTTAATTTTTGACCAAAATTGACAGGTTCGGGGCTTAGGGAATTTCTCATATTCCACAATATGGTTGAAGCTCCTGTTCAAAAATGATGCTCCGAAATCAACTTCTGTCACCTTAGTGATACATTTTTGGATAGTACCAAAAGTTTAAAGCAGAAATTGGGGCACTTTTGAAATTTTCATTTTTGACCAAAATCGACAGGACCGGGGCTTAGGGAATTTCTCATATGCCACAAAACGGTTGAAGCTCCTGTTCAAAAATGATGCTCCGAAATCAACTTCTGTCACCTTAGTGATACATTTTGTGATAGTTCCTGAAGTTTAAAGCAGAAATTGGGGCACTTTTGAAATTTTCATTTTTGACCAAAATCGATAGGTCCGGGGCTTAGGGAATTTTTCATATGCCACATAACGGTTGAAGCTCCTGTTCAAAAATGATGCTCCGAAATCAACTTCTGTCACCTTAGTGATACATTTTGGGATAGTACCTAAAGTTTAATGCAGAAATTGGGGCACTTTTAAAATTTTGATTTTTGACCAAAATCGACAGGTCCGGGGCTTAGGTAATTTCTCATGAGCCACAAAATGGTTGAAGCTCCTGTTCAAAAATGATGCTCCAAAATCAACTTACTGTCACCTTAGTGATACATTTTGGGATAGTACCTAAAGTTTAAAGCAGAAATTGGGGCACTTTTGAAATTTTCATTTTTGACCAAAATCGACAGGTCCGGGGCTTAGGGAATTTCTCATATGCCACAAAACGGTTGAAGCTCCTGTTCAAAAATGATGCTCCGAAATCAACTTCTGTCACCTTAGTGATACATTTTGGGATAGTACCTAAAGTTTAAAGCAGAAATTGGGGCACTTTTGAAATTTTCATTTTAGACCAAAATCGACAGGTCCGGGGCTTAGGGAATTTCTCATATGCCACAAAACGGTTGAAGCTCCTGTTCAAAAATGATGCTCCGAAATCAACTTCTGTCACCTTAGTGATACATTTTGGGATAGTACCTAAAGTTTAAAGCAGAAATTGGGGCACTTTTGAAATTTTCATTTTTGACCAAAATCGACAGGTCCGGGGCTTAGGGAATTTCTCATATGCCACATAACGGTTGAAGCTCCTGTTCAAAAATGATGCTCCGAAATCAACTTCTGTCACCTTAGTGATACATTTTGGGATAGTACCTAAAGTTTAAAGCAGAAATTGGGGCACTTTTGAAATTTTCATTTTTGACCAAAATCGACAGGTCCGGGGCTTAGGGAATTTCTCATATGCCACAAAACGGTTGAAGCTCCTGTTCAAAAATGATGCTCCGAAATCAACTTCTGTCACCTTAGTGATACATTTTGGGATAGTACCTAAAGTTTAATGCAGAAATTGGGGCTCTTTTAAAATTTTGATTTTTGACCAAAATCGACAGGTCCGGGGCTTAGGGAATTTCTCATGAGCCACAAAATGGTTGAAGCTCCTGTTCAAAAATGATGCTCCAAAATCAACTTACTGTCACCTTAGTGATACATTTTGGGATAGTACCTAAAGTTTAAAGCAGAAATTGGGGCACTTTTGAAATTTTCATTTTTGACCAAAATCGACAGGTCTGGGGATTAGGGAATTTCTCATATGCCACAAAACAGTTGAAGCTCCTGTTCAAAAATGATGCTCCGAAATCAACTTCTGTCACCTTAGTGATACATTTTGGGATAGTACCTAAAGTTTAAAACAGAAATTGGGGCACTTTTGAAATTTTCATTTTTGACCAAAATCGACAGATCCGGGGCTTAGGGAATTTCTCATATGCCACATAACGGTTGAAGCTCCTGTTCAAAAATGATGCTCCGAAATCAACTTCTGTCACCTTAGTGATACATTTTGGGATAGTTCCTAAAGTTTAAAGCAGAAATTGGGGCACTTTTGAAATTTTCATTTTTGACCAAAATCGACAGGTCCGGGCTTAGGGAATTTCTCATATGCCACAAAACGTTTGAAGATCCTGTTCAAAAATGATGCTCCGAAATCAACTTCTGTCACCTTAGTGATACATTTTGGGATAGTACCTAAAGTTTAAAGCAGAAATTTGGGCACTTTTGAAATTTTCATTTTTGACCAAAATCGACAGGTCCGGGGCTTAGGGAATTACTCATATGCCACATAATGGTTGAAGCACCTGTTCAAAAATGATGCTCCGAAATCAACTTCTGTCACCTTAGTGATACATTTTGGGATAGCACCTAAAGTTTAAAGCAGAAATTGGGGCACTTTTGAAATTTTCATTTTTGACCAAAATCGATAGGTCCGGGGCTTAGGGAATTTTTCATATGCCACATAACGGTTGAAGCTCCTGTTCAAAAATGATGCTCCGAAATCAACTTCTGTCACCTTAGTGATACATTTTGGGATAGTACCTAAAGTTTAAAGCAGAAATTGGGGCACTTTTGAAATTTTCATTTTTGACCAAAATCGACAGGTCCGGGGCTTAGGGAATTTCTCATATGCCACAAAACGGTTGAAGCTCCTGTTCAAAAATGATGCTCCAAAATCAACTTCTGTCACCTTAGTGATACATTTTGGGATAGTTCCTAAAGTTTAAAGCAGAAATTGGGGCACTTTTGAAATTTTCATTTTTGACCAAAATCGACAGGTCCGGGGCTTAGGGAATTTCTCATATGCCACAAAACGGTTGAAGCTCCTGTTCAAAAATGATGCTCCGAAATCAACTTCTGTCACCTTAGTGATACATTTTGGGATAGTACCTAAAGTTTAAAGCAGAAATTGGGGCACTTTTGAAATTTTCATTTTAGACCAAAATCGACAGGTCCGGGGCTTAGGGAATTTCTCATATGCCACAAAACGGTTGAAGCTCCTGTTCAAAAATGATGCTCCGAAATCAACTTCTGTCACCTTAGTGATACATTTTGGGATAGTACCTAAAGTTTAAAGCAGAAATTGGGGCACTTTTGACATTTTCATTTTTGACCAAAATCGACAGGTCCGGGGCTTAGGGAATTTCTCATATGCCACAATTTGTTTGAAGCTCCTGTTCAAAAATGATGCTCCGAAATCAACTTCTGTCACCTTAGTGATATATTTTGGGATAGTACCTAAAGTTTAAAGCAGAAATTGGGGCACTTTTGAAATTTTCATTTTTGACCAAAATCGATAGGTCCGGGGCTTAGGAAATTTTTCATATGCCACATAACGGTTGAAGCTCCTGTTCAAAAATGATGCTCCGAAATCAACTTCTGTCACCTTAGTGATACATTTTGGGATAGTACCTAAAGTTTAAAGCAGAAATTGGGGCACTTTTGAAATTTTCATTTTTGACCAAAATCGACAGGTCCGGGGCTTAGGGAATTTCTCATATGCCACAATTTGGTTGAAGCTCCTGTTCAAAAATGATGCTCCGAAATCAACTTCTGTCACCTTAGTGATACATTTTGGGATAGTACCTAAAGTTTAAAGCAGAAATTGGGGCACTTTTGAAATTTTCATTTTTGACCAAAATCGACAGGTCCGGGGCTTAGGGAATTTCTCATGAGCCACAAAATGGTTGAAGCTCCTGTTCAAAAATGATGCTCCAAAATCAACTTACTGTCACCTTAGTGATACATTTTGGGATAGTACCTAAAGTTTAAAGCAGAAATTGGGGCACTTTTGAAATTTTCATTTTTGACCAAAATCGACAGGTCCGGGGCTTAGGGAATTTCTCATATGCCACAAAACGGTTGAAGCTCCTGTTCAAAAATGATGCTCCGAAATCAACTTCTGTCACCTTAGTGATACATTTTGGGATAGTACCTAAAGTTTAATGCAGAAATTGGGGCACTTTTAAAATTTTGATTTTTGACCAAAATCGACAGGTCCGGGGCTTAGGTAATTTCTCATGAGCCACAAAATGGTTGAAGCTCCTGTTCAAAAATGATGCTCCAAAATCAACTTACTGTCACCTTAGTGATACATTTTGGGATAGTACCTAAAGTTTAAAGCAGAAATTGGGGCACTTTTGAAATTTTCATTTTTGACCAAAATCGACAGGTCCGGGGCTTAGGGAATTTCTCATATGCCACAAAACGGTTGAAGCTCCTGTTCAAAAATGATGCTCCGAAATCAACTTCTGTCACCTTAGTGATACATTTTGGGATAGTACCTAAAGTTTAAAGCAGAAATTGGGGCACTTTTGAAATTTTCATTTTAGACCAAAATCGACAGGTCCGGGGCTTAGGGAATTTCTCATATGCCACAAAACGGTTGAAGCTCCTGTTCAAAAATGATGCTCCGAAATCAACTTCTGTCACCTTAGTGATACATTTTGGGATAGTACCTAAAGTTTAAAGCAGAAATTGGGGCACTTTTGAAATTTTCATTTTTGACCAAAATCGACAGGTCCGGGGCTTAGGGAATTTCTCATATGCCACATAACGGTTGAAGCTCCTGTTCAAAAATGATGCTCCGAAATCAACTTCTGTCACCTTAGTGATACATTTTGGGATAGTACCTAAAGTTTAAAGCAGAAATTGGGGCACTTTTGAAATTTTCATTTTTGACCAAAATCGACAGGTCCGGGGCTTAGGGAATTTCTCATATGCCACAAAACGGTTGAAGCTCCTGTTCAAAAATGATGCTCCGAAATCAACTTCTGTCACCTTAGTGATACATTTTGGGATAGTACCTAAAGTTTAATGCAGAAATTGGGGCTCTTTTAAAATTTTGATTTTTGACCAAAATCGACAGATCCGGGGCTTAGGGAATTTCTCATGAGCCACAAAATGGTTGAAGCTCCTGTTCAAAAATGATGCTCCAAAATCAACTTACTGTCACCTTAGTGATACATTTTGGGATAGTACCTAAAGTTTAAAGCAGAAATTGGGGCACTTTTGAAATTTTCATTTTTGACCAAAATCGACAGGTCTGGGGATTAGGGAATTTCTCATATGCCACAAAACAGTTGAAGCTCCTGTTCAAAAATGATGCTCCGAAATCAACTTCTGTCACCTTAGTGATACATTTTGGGATAGTACCTAAAGTTTAAAACAGAAATTGGGGCACTTTTGAAATTTTCATTTTTGACCAAAATCGACAGATCCGGGGCTTAGGGAATTTCTCATATGCCACATAACGGTTGAAGCTCCTGTTCAAAAATGATGCTCCGAAATCAACTTCTGTCACCTTAGTGATACATTTTGGGATAGTTCCTAAAGTTTAAAGCAGAAATTGGGGCACTTTTGAAATTTTCATTTTTGACCAAAATCGACAGGTCCGGGCTTAGGGAATTTCTCATATGCCACAAAACGTTTGAAGATCCTGTTCAAAAATGATGCTCCGAAATCAACTTCTGTCACCTTAGTGATACATTTTGGGATAGTACCTAAAGTTTAAAGCAGAAATTGGGGCACTTTTGAAATTTTCATTTTTGACCAAAATCGACAGGTCCGGGGCTTAGGGAATTTCTCATATGCCACAAAACGGTTGAAGCTCCTGTTCAAAAATGATGCTCCAAAATCAACTTCTGTCACCTTAGTGATACATTTTGGGATAGTTCCTAAAGTTTAAAGCAGAAATTGGGGCACTTTTGAAATTTTCATTTTTGACCAAAATCGACAGGTCCGGGGCTTAGGGAATTTCTCATATGCCACAAAACGGTTGAAGCTCCTGTTCAAAAATGATGCTCCGAAATCAACTTCTGTCACCTTAGTGATACATTTTGGGATAGTACCTAAAGTTTAAAGCAGAAATTGGGGCACTTTTGAAATTTTCATTTTAGACCAAAATCGACAGGTCCGGGGCTTAGGGAATTTCTCATATGCCACAAAACGGTTGAAGCTCCTGTTAAAAAATGATGCTCCGAAATCAACTTCTGTCACCTTAGTGATACATTTTGGGATAGTACCTAAAGTTTAAAGCAGAAATTGGGGCACTTTTGAAATTTTCATTTTTGACCAAAATCGACAGGTCCGGGGCTTAGGGAATTTCTCATATGCCACATAACGGTTGAAGCTCCTGTTCAAAAATGATGCTCCGAAATCAACTTCTGTCACCTTACTGATACATTTTGGGATAGTACCTAAAGTTTAAAGCAGAAATTGGGGCACTTTTGAAATTTTCATTTTTGACCAAAATCGACAGGTCCGGGGCTTAGGGAATTTCTCATATGCCACAATTTGTTTGAAGCTCCTGTTCAAAAATGATGCTCCGAAATCAACTTCTGTCACCTTAGTGATATATTTTGGGATAGTACCTAAAGTTTAAAGCAGAAATTGGGGCACTTTTGAAATTTTCATTTTTGACCAAAATCGATAGGTCCGGGGCTTAGGGAATTTTTCATATGCCACAAAACGGTTGAAGCTCCTGTTCAAAAATGATGCTCCGAAATCAACTTCTGTCACCTTAGTGATACATTTTGGGATAGTACCTAAAGTTTAAAGCAGAAATTGGGGCACTTTTGAAATTTTCATTTTTGACCAAAATCGACAGGTCCGGGGCTTAGGGAATTTCTCATATGCCACAATTTGGTTGAAGCTCCTGTTCAAAAATGATGCTCCGAAATCAACTTCTGTCACCTTAGTGATACATTTTGGGATAGTACCTAAAGTTTAAAGCAGAAATTGGGGCACTTTTGAAATTTTCATTATTGACCAAAATCGACAGGTCCGGGGCTTAGGGAATTTCTCATATGCCACAAAACGTTTGAAGATCCTGTTCAAAAATGATGCTCCGAAATCAACTTCTGTTACCTTAGTGATACATTTTGGGATAGTACCTAAAGTTTAAAGCAGAAATTGGGGCACTTTTGAAATTTTCATTTTTGACCAAAATCGACAGGTCCGGGACTTAGGGAATTTCTCATATGCCACAAAACGGTTGAAGCTCCTGTTCAAAAATGATGCTCCGAAATCAACTTCTGTCACCTTAGTGATACATTTTGGGATAGTACCTAAAGTTTAAAGCAGAAATTGGGGCACTTTTGAAATTTTCATTTTTGACCAAAATCGACAGGTCCAGGGCTTAGGGAATTTCTCATATGCCACAAAACGGTTGAAGATCCTGTTCAAAAATGATGCTCCGAAATCAACTTCTGTCACCTTAGTGATACATTTTGGGATAGTACCTAAAGTTTAAAGCAGAAATTGGGGCACTTTTGAAATTTTAATTTTTGACCAAAATTGACAGGTTCGGGGCTTAGGGAATTTCTCATATTCCACAATATGGTTGAAGCTCCTGTTCAAAAATGATGCTCCGAAATCAACTTCTGTCACCTTAGTGATACATTTTTGGATAGTACCAAAAGTTTAAAGCAGAAATTGGGGCACTTTTGAAATTTTCATTTTTGACCAAAATCGACAGGACCGGGGCTTAGGGAATTTCTCATATGCCACAAAACGGTTGAAGCTCCTGTTCAAAAATGATGCTCCGAAATCAACTTCTGTCACCTTAGTGATACATTTTGTGATAGTTCCTGAAGTTTAAAGCAGAAATTGGGGCACTTTTGAAATTTTCATTTTTGACCAAAATCGATAGGTCCGGGGCTTAGGGAATTTTTCATATGCCACATAACGGTTGAAGCTCCTGTTCAAAAATGATGCTCCGAAATCAACTTCTGTCACCTTAGTGATACATTTTGGGATAGTACCTAAAGTTTAAAGCAGAAATTGGGGCACTTTTGAAATTTTCATTTTTGACCAAAATCGACAGGTCCGGGGCTTAGGGAATTTCTCATATGCCACAATATGGTTGAAGCTCCTGTTCAAAAATGATGCTCCGAAATCAACTTCTGTCACCTTAGTGATACATTTTGGGATAGTACCTAAAGTTTAAAGCAGAAATTGGGGCACTTTTGAAATTTTCATTATTGACCAAAATCGACAGGTCCGGGGCTTAGGGAATTTCTCATATGCCACAAAACGTTTGAAGATCCTGTTCAAAAATGATGCTCCGAAATCAACTTCTGTTACCTTAGTGATACATTTTGGGATAGTACCTAAAGTTTAAAGCAGAAATTGGGGCACTTTTGAAATTTTCATTTTTGACCAAAATCGACAGGTCTGGGGCTTAGGGAATTTCTCATATGCCACAATTTGGTTGAAGCTCCTGTTCAAAAATGATGCTCCGAAATCAACTTCTGTCACCTTAGTGATATATTTTGGGATAGTACCTAAAGTTTAAAGCAGAAATTGGGGCACTTTTGAAATTTTCATTTTTGACCAAAATCGACAGGTCCGGGGCTTAGGGAATTTCTCATATGCCACATAACGGTTGAAGCTCCTGTTCAAAAATGATGCTCCGAAATCAACTTCTGTCACCTTAGTGATACATTTTGGGATAGTACCTAAAGTTTAAAGCAGAAATTGGGGCACTTTTGAAATTTTCATTTTTGACCAAAATCGACAGGTCCGGGGCTTAGGGAATTTCTCATATGCCACAAAACGGTTGAAGCTCCTGTTCAAAAATGATGCTCCGAAATCAACTTCTGTCACCTTAGTGATACATTTTGGGATAGTACCTAAAGTTTAATGCAGAAATTGGGGCTCTTTTAAAATTTTGATTTTTGACCAAAATCGACAGATCCGGGGCTTAGGGAATTTCTCATGAGCCACAAAATGGTTGAAGCTCCTGTTCAAAAATGATGCTCCAAAATCAACTTACTGTCACCTTAGTGATACATTTTGGGATAGTACCTAAAGTTTAAAGCAGAAATTGGGGCACTTTTGAAATTTTCATTTTTGACCAAAATCGACAGGTCTGGGGATTAGGGAATTTCTCATATGCCACAAAACAGTTGAAGCTCCTGTTCAAAAATGATGCTCCGAAATCAACTTCTGTCACCTTAGTGATACATTTTGGGATAGTACCTAAAGTTTAAAACAGAAATTGGGGCACTTTTGAAATTTTCATTTTTGACCAAAATCGACAGATCCGGGGCTTAGGGAATTTCTCATATGCCACATAACGGTTGAAGCTCCTGTTCAAAAATGATGCTCCGAAATCAACTTCTGTCACCTTAGTGATACATTTTGGGATAGTTCCTAAAGTTTAAAGCAGAAATTGGGGCACTTTTGAAATTTTCATTTTTGACCAAAATCGACAGGTCCGGGCTTAGGGAATTTCTCATATGCCACAAAACGTTTGAAGATCCTGTTCAAAAATGATGCTCCGAAATCAACTTCTGTCACCTTAGTGATACATTTTGGGATAGTACCTAAAGTTTAAAGCAGAAATTGGGGCACTTTTGAAATTTTCATTTTTGACCAAAATCGACAGGTCCGGGGCTTAGGGAATTTCTCATATGCCACAAAACGGTTGAAGCTCCTGTTCAAAAATGATGCTCCAAAATCAACTTCTGTCACCTTAGTGATACATTTTGGGATAGTTCCTAAAGTTTAAAGCAGAAATTGGGGCACTTTTGAAATTTTCATTTTTGACCAAAATCGACAGGTCCGGGGCTTAGGGAATTTCTCATATGCCACAAAACGGTTGAAGCTCCTGTTCAAAAATGATGCTCCGAAATCAACTTCTGTCACCTTAGTGATACATTTTGGGATAGTACCTAAAGTTTAAAGCAGAAATTGGGGCACTTTTGAAATTTTCATTTTAGACCAAAATCGACAGGTCCGGGGCTTAGGGAATTTCTCATATGCCACAAAACGGTTGAAGCTCCTGTTAAAAAATGATGCTCCGAAATCAACTTCTGTCACCTTAGTGATACATTTTGGGATAGTACCTAAAGTTTAAAGCAGAAATTGGGGCACTTTTGAAATTTTCATTTTTGACCAAAATCGACAGGTCCGGGGCTTAGGGAATTTCTCATATGCCACATAACGGTTGAAGCTCCTGTTCAAAAATGATGCTCCGAAATCAACTTCTGTCACCTTAGTGATACATTTTGGGATAGTACCTAAAGTTTAAAGCAGAAATTGGGGCACTTTTGAAATTTTCATTTTTGACCAAAATCGACAGGTCCGGGGCTTAGGGAATTTCTCATATGCCACAATTTGTTTGAAGCTCCTGTTCAAAAATGATGCTCCGAAATCAACTTCTGTCACCTTAGTGATATATTTTGGGATAGTACCTAAAGTTTAAAGCAGAAATTGGGGCACTTTTGAAATTTTCATTTTTGACCAAAATCGATAGGTCCGGGGCTTAGGGAATTTTTCATATGCCACAAAACGGTTGAAGCTCCTGTTCAAAAATGATGCTCCGAAATCAACTTCTGTCACCTTAGTGATACATTTTGGGATAGTACCTAAAGTTTAAAGCAGAAATTGGGGCACTTTTGAAATTTTCATTTTTGACCAAAATCGACAGGTCCGGGGCTTAGGGAATTTCTCATATGCCACAATTTGGTTGAAGCTCCTGTTCAAAAATGATGCTCCGAAATCAACTTCTGTCACCTTAGTGATACATTTTGGGATAGTACCTAAAGTTTAAAGCAGAAATTGGGGCACTTTTGAAATTTTCATTATTGACCAAAATCGACAGGTCCGGGGCTTAGGGAATTTCTCATATGCCACAAAACGTTTGAAGATCCTGTTCAAAAATGATGCTCCGAAATCAACTTCTGTTACCTTAGTGATACATTTTGGGATAGTACCTAAAGTTTAAAGCAGAAATTGGGGCACTTTTGAAATTTTCATTTTTGACCAAAATCGACAGGTCCGGGACTTAGGGAATTTCTCATATGCCACAAAACGGTTGAAGCTCCTGTTCAAAAATGATGCTCCGAAATCAACTTCTGTCACCTTAGTGATACATTTTGGGATAGTACCTAAAGTTTAAAGCAGAAATTGGGGCACTTTTGAAATTTTCATTTTTGACCAAAATCGACAGGTCCAGGGCTTAGGGAATTTCTCATATGCCACAAAACGGTTGAAGATCCTGTTCAAAAATGATGCTCCGAAATCAACTTCTGTCACCTTAGTGATACATTTTGGGATAGTACCTAAAGTTTAAAGCAGAAATTGGGGCACTTTTGAAATTTTAATTTTTGACCAAAATTGACAGGTTCGGGGCTTAGGGAATTTCTCATATTCCACAATATGGTTGAAGCTCCTGTTCAAAAATGATGCTCCGAAATCAACTTCTGTCACCTTAGTGATACATTTTTGGATAGTACCAAAAGTTTAAAGCAGAAATTGGGGCACTTTTGAAATTTTCATTTTTGACCAAAATCGACAGGACCGGGGCTTAGGGAATTTCTCATATGCCACAAAACGGTTGAAGCTCCTGTTCAAAAATGATGCTCCGAAATCAACTTCTGTCACCTTAGTGATACATTTTGTGATAGTTCCTGAAGTTTAAAGCAGAAATTGGGGCACTTTTGAAATTTTCATTTTTGACCAAAATCGATAGGTCCGGGGCTTAGGGAATTTTTCATATGCCACATAACGGTTGAAGCTCCTGTTCAAAAATGATGCTCCGAAATCAACTTCTGTCACCTTAGTGATACATTTTGGGATAGTACCTAAAGTTTAAAGCAGAAATTGGGGCACTTTTGAAATTTTCATTTTTGACCAAAATCGACAGGTCCGGGGCTTAGGGAATTTCTCATATGCCACAATATGGTTGAAGCTCCTGTTCAAAAATGATGCTCCGAAATCAACTTCTGTCACCTTAGTGATACATTTTGGGATAGTACCTAAAGTTTAAAGCAGAAATTGGGGCACTTTTGAAATTTTCATTATTGACCAAAATCGACAGGTCCGGGGCTTAGGGAATTTCTCATATGCCACAAAACGTTTGAAGATCCTGTTCAAAAATGATGCTCCGAAATCAACTTCTGTTACCTTAGTGATACATTTTGGGATAGTACCTAAAGTTTAAAGCAGAAATTGGGGCACTTTTGAAATTTTCATTTTTGACCAAAATCGACAGGTCTGGGGCTTAGGGAATTTCTCATATGCCACAATTTGGTTGAAGCTCCTGTTCAAAAATGATGCTCCGAAATCAACTTCTGTCACCTTAGTGATATATTTTGGGATAGTACCTAAAGTTTAAAGCAGAAATTGGGGCACTTTTGAAATTTTCATTTTTGACCAAAATCGATAGGTCTGGGGCTTAGGGAATTTTTCATATGCCACATAACGGTTGAAGCTCCTGTTCAAAAATGATGCTCCGAAATCAACTTCTGTCACCTTAGTGATACATTTTGGGATAGTACCTAAAGTTTAAAGCAGAAATTGGGGCACTTTTGAAATTTTCATTTTTGACCAAAATCGACAGGTCCGGGGCTTAGGGAATTTCTCATATGCCACAAAACGGTTGAAGCTCCTCTTCAAAAATGATGCTCCAAAATCAACTTCTGTCACCTTAGTGATACATTTTGGGATAGTACCTAAAGTTTAAAGCAGAAATTGGGGCACTTTTGAAATTTTCATTATTGACCAAAATCGACAGGTCCGGGGCTTAGGGAATTTCTCATATGCCACAAAACGTTTGAAGATCCTGTTCAAAAATGATGCTCCGAAATCAACTTCTGTTACCTTAGTGATACATTTTGGGATAGTACCTAAAGTTTAAAGCAGAAATTGGGGCACTTTTGAAATTTTCATTTTTGACCAAAATCGACAGGTCCGGGGCTTAGGGAATTTCTCATATGCCACAAAACGGTTGAAGCTCCTGTTCAAAAATGATGCTCCGAAATCAACTTCTGTCACCTTAGTGATACATTTTGGGATAGTACCTAAAGTTTAAAGCAGAAATTGGGGCACTTTTGAAATTTTCATTTTTGACCAAAATTGACAGGTTCGGGGCTTAGGGAATTTCTCATATTCCACAATATGGTTGAAGCTCCTGTTCAAAAATGATGCTCCGAAATCAACTTCTGTCACCTTAGTGATACATTTTTGGATAGTACCAAAAGTTTAAAGCAGAAATTTAGGCACTTTTGAAATTTTCATTTTTGACCAAAATCGACAGGACCGGGGCTTAGGCAATTTCTCATATGCCACAAAACGGTTGAAGCTCCTGTTCAAAAATGATGCTCCGAAATCAACTTCTGTCACCTTAGTGATACATTTTGTGATAGTTCCTGAAGTTTAAAGCAGAAATTGGGGCACTTTTGAAATTTTCATTTTTGACCAAAATCGACAGGTCCGGGGCTTAGGGAATTTCTCATATGCCACATAACGGTTGAAGCTCCTGTTCAAAAATGATGCTCCGAAATCAACTTCTGTCACCTTAGTGATACATTTTGGGATAGTACCTAAAGTTTAAAGCAGAAATTGGGGCACTTTTGAAATTTTCATTTTTGACCAAAATCGACAGGTCCGGGACTTAGGGAATTTCTCATATGCCACAAAACGGTTGAAGCTCCTGTTCAAAAATGATGCTCCGAAATCAACTTCTGTTACCTTAGTGATACATTTTGGGATAGTACCTAAAGTTTAAAGCAGAAATTGGGGCACTTTTGAAATTTTCATTTTTGACCAAAATCGACAGGTCCGGGGCTTAGGGAACTTCTCATATGCCACAAAACGGTTGAAGCTCCTGTTCAAAAATGATGCTCCGAAATCAACTTCTGTCACCTTAGTGATACATTTTGGGATAGTACCTAAAGTTTAATGCAGAAATTGGGGCACTTTTGAAATTTTCATTTTTGACCAAAATCGACAGGTCCGGGGCTTAGGGAATTTCTCATGAGCCACAAAATGGTTGAAGCTCCTGTTCAAAAATGATGCTCCAAAATCAACTTACTGTCACCTTAGTGATACATTTTGGGATAGTACCTAAAGTTTGAAGCAGAAATTGGGGCACTTTTGAAATTTTCATTTTTGACCAAAATCGACAGGTCCGGGGCTTAGGGAATTTCTCATATGCCACATAACGGTTGAAGCTCCTGTTCAAAAATGATGCTACGAAATCAACTTCTGTCACCTTAGTGATACATTTTGGGATAGTACCTAAAGTTTGAAGCAGAAATTGGGGCACTTTTGAAATTTTCATTTTTGACCAAAATCGACAGGTCCGGGGCTTAGGGAATTTCTCATATGCCACATAACGGTTGAAGCTCCTGTTCAAAAATGATGCTCCGAAATCAACTTCTGTCACCTTAGTGATACATTTTGGGATAGTACCTAAAGTTTAAAGCAGAAATTGGGGCACTTTTGAAATTTTCATTTTTGACCAAAATCGACAGGTCCGGGGCTTAGGGAATTTCTCATATGCCACAAAACGGTTGAAGCTCCTCTTCAAAAATGATGCTCCAAAATCAACTTCTGTCACCTTAGTGATACATTTTGGGATAGTACCTAAAGTTTAAAGCAGAAATTGGGGCACTTTTGAAATTTTCATTATTGACCAAAATCGACAGGTCCGGGGCTTAGGGAATTTCTCATATGCCACAAAACGTTTGAAGATCCTGTTCAAAAATGATGCTCCGAAATCAACTTCTGTCACCTTAGTGATACATTTTGGGATAGTACCTAAAGTTTAAAGCAGAAATTGGGGCACTTTTGAAATTTTCATTTTTGACCAAAATCGACAGGTCCGGGACTTAGGGAATTTCTCATATGCCACAAAACGGTTGAAGCTCCTGTTCAAAAATGATGCTCCGAAATCAACTTCTGTTACCTTAGTGATACATTTTGGGATAGTACCTAAAGTTTAAAGCAGAAATTGGGGCACTTTTGAAATTTTCATTTTTGACCAAAATCGACAGGTCCGGGGCTTAGGGAACTTCTCATATGCCACAAAACGGTTGAAGCTCCTGTTCAAAAATGATGCTCCGAAATCAACTTCTGTCACCTTAGTGATACATTTTGGGATAGTACCTAAAGTTTAATGCAGAAATTGGGGCACTTTTGAAATTTTCATTTTTGACCAAAATCGACAGGTCCGGGGCTTAGGGAATTTCTCATGAGCCACAAAATGGTTGAAGCTCCTGTTCAAAAATGATGCTCCAAAATCAACTTACTGTCACCTTAGTGATACATTTTGGGATAGTACCTAAAGTTTGAAGCAGAAATTGGGGCACTTTTGAAATTTTCATTTTTGACCAAAATCGACAGGTCCGGGGCTTAGGGAATTTCTCATATGCCACATAACGGTTGAAGCTCCTGTTCAAAAATGATGCTACGAAATCAACTTCTGTCACCTTAGTGATACATTTTGGGATAGTACCTAAAGTTTAAAGCAGAAATTGGGGCACTTTTGAAATTTTCATTTTTGACCAAAATCGACAGGTCCGGGGCTTAGGGAATTTCTCATATGCCACAAAACGGTTGAAGCTCCTGTTCAAAAATGATGCTCCGAAATCAACTTCTGTCACCTTAGTGATACATTTTGGGATAGTACCTAAAGTTTGAAGCAGAAATTGGGGCACTTTTGAAATTTTCATTTTTGACCAAAATCGACAGGTCCGGGGCTTAGGGAATTTCTCATATGCCACATAACGGTTGAAGCTCCTGTTCAAAAATGATGCTCCGAAATCAACTTCTGTCACCTTAGTGATACATTTTGGGATAGTACCTAAAGTTTAAAGCAGAAATTGGGGCACTTTTGAAATTTTCATTTTTGACCAAAATCGACAGGTCCGTGGCTTAGGGAATTTCTCATATGCCACAAAACGGTTGAAGCTCCTGTTCAAAAATGATGCTCCGAAATCAACTTCTGTCACCTTAGTGATACATTTTGGGATAGTACCTAAAGTTTAAAGCAGAAATTGGGGCACTTTTGAAATTTTCATTTTTGACCAAAATCGACAGGTCCGGGGCTTAGGGAATTTCTCATATGCCACAAAACGGTTGAAGCTCCTGTTCAAAAATGATGCTCCAAAATCAACTTCTGTCACCTTAGTGATACATTTTGGGATAGTTCCTAAAGTTTAAAGCAGAAATTGGGGCACTTTTGAAATTTTCATTTTTGACCAAAATCGACAGGTCCGGGGCTTAGGGAATTTCTCATATGCCACAAAACGGTTGAAGCTCCTGTTCAAAAATGATGCTCCGAAATCAACTTCTGTCACCTTAGTGATACATTTTGGGATAGTACCTAAAGTTTAAAGCAGAAATTGGGGCACTTTTGAAATTTTCATTTTTGACCAAAATTGACAGGTCCGGGGCTTAGGGAATTTCTCATATGCCACAAAACGGTTGAAGCTCCTGTTCAAAAATGATGCTCCGAAATCAACTTCTGTCACCTTAGTGATACATTTTGGGATAGTACCTAAAGTTTAATGCAGAAATTGGGGCACTTTTAAAATTTTGATTTTTGACCAAAATCGACAGGTCCGGGGCTTAGGGAATTTCTCATGAGCCACAAAATGGTTGAAGCTCCTGTTCAAAAATGATGCTCCAAAATCAACTTACTGTCACCTTAGTGATACATTTTGGGATAGTACCTAAAGTGTAAAGCAGAAATTGGGGCACTTTTGAAATTTTCATTTTTGACCAAAATCGACAGGTCCGGGGCTTAGGGAATTTCTCATATGCCACAAAACGGTTGAAGCTCCTGTTCAAAAATGATACTCCGAAATCAACTTCTGTCACCTTAGTGATACATTTTGGGATAGTACCTAAAGTTTAAAGCAGAAATTGGGGCACTTTTGAAATTTTCATTTTTGACCAAAATCGACAGGTCCGGGGCTTAGGGAATTTCTCATATGCCACAAAACGGTTGAAGCTCCTGTTCAAAAATGATGCTCCGAAATCAACTTCTGTCACCTTAGTGATACATTTTGGGATAGTACCTAAAGTTTAAAGCAGAAATTGGGGCACTTTTGAAATTTTCATTTTTGACCAAAATCGACAGGTCCGGGGCTTAGGGAATTTCTCATATGCCACATAACGGTTGAAGCTCCTGTTCAAAAATGATGCTCCGAAATCAACTTCTGTCACCTTAGTGATACATTTTGGGATAGTACCTAAAGTTTAAAGCAGAAATTGGGGCACTTTTGAAATTTTCATTTTTGACCAAAATCGACAGGTCCGGGGCTTAGGGAATTTCTCATATGCCACAAAACGGTTGAAGCTCCTGTTCAAAAATGATGCTCCGAAATCAACTTCTGTCACCTTAGTGATACATTTTGGGATAGTACCTAAAGTTTAAAGCAGAAATTGGGGCACTTTTGAAATTTTCATTTTTGACCAAAATCGACAGGTCCGGGGCTTAGGGAATTTCTCATATGCCACAAAACGGTTGAAGCTCCTGTTCAAAAATGATGCTCCGAAATCAACTTCTGTCACCTTAGTGATACATTTTGGGATAGTACCTAAAGTTTAATGCAGAAATTGGGGCACTTTTAAAATTTTGATTTTTGACCAAAATCGACAGGTCCGGGGTTTAGGGAATTTCTCATGAGCCACAAAATGGTTGAAGCTCCTGTTCAAAAATGATGCTCCAAAATCAACTTACTGTCACCTTAGTGATACATTTTGGGATAGTACCTAAAGTTTAAAGCAGAAATTGGGGCACTTTTGAAATTTTCATTTTTGACCAAAATTGACAGGTCCGGGACTTAGGGAATTTCTCATATGCCACAAAACGGTTGAAGCTCCTGTTCAAAAATGATGCTCCGAAATCAACTTCTGTCACCTTAGTGATACATTTTGGGATAGTACCTAAAGTTTAAAGCAGAAATTGGGGCACTTTTGAAATTTTCATTTTTGACCAAAATCGACAGGTCCGGGGCTTAGGGAATTTCTCATATGCCACAAAACGGTTAAAGCTCCTGTTGCTCCGAAATCAACTTCTGTCACCTTAGTGATACATTTTGGGATAGTACCTAAAGTTTAAAGCAGAAATTGGGGCACTTTTGAAATTTTCATTTTTGACCAAAATCGACAGGTCCGGGGCTTAGGGAATTTCTCATATGCCACATAACGGTTGAAGCTCCTGTTCAAAAATGATGCTCCGAAATCAACTTCTGTCACCTTAGTGATACATTTTGGGATAGTACCTAAAGTTTAAAGCAGAAATTGGGGCACTTTTGAAATTTTCATTTTTGACCAAAATCGACAGGTCCGGGACTTAGGGAATTTCTCATATGCCACAAAACGGTTGAAGCTCCTGTTCAAAAATGATGCTCCGAAATCAACTTCTGTTACCTTAGTGATACATTTTGGGATAGTACCTAAAGTTTAAAGCAGAAATTGGGGCACTTTTGAAATTTTCATTTTTGACCAAAATCGACAGGTCCGGGGCTTAGGGAACTTCTCATATGCCACAAAACGGTTGAAGCTCCTGTTCAAAAATGATGCTCCGAAATCAACTTCTGTCACCTTAGTGATACATTTTGGGATAGTACCTAAAGTTTAATGCAGAAATTGGGGCACTTTTGAAATTTTCATTTTTGACCAAAATCGACAGGTCCGGGGCTTAGGGAATTTCTCATGAGCCACAAAATGGTTGAAGCTCCTGTTCAAAAATGATGCTCCAAAATCAACTTACTGTCACCTTAGTGATACATTTTGGGATAGTACCTAAAGTTTGAAGCAGAAATTGGGGCACTTTTGAAATTTTCATTTTTGACCAAAATCGACAGGTCCGGGGCTTAGGGAATTTCTCATATGCCACATAACGGTTGAAGCTCCTGTTCAAAAATGATGCTACGAAATCAACTTCTGTCACCTTAGTGATACATTTTGGGATAGTACCTAAAGTTTAAAGCAGAAATTGGGGCACTTTTGAAATTTTCATTTTTGACCAAAATCGACAGGTCCGGGGCTTAGGGAATTTCTCATGAGCCACAAAATGGTTGAAGCTCCTGTTCAAAAATGATGCTCCAAAATCAACTTACTGTCACCTTAGTGATACATTTTGGGATAGTACCTAAAGTTTGAAGCAGAAATTGGGGCACTTTTGAAATTTTCATTTTTGACCAAAATCGACAGGTCCGGGGCTTAGGGAATTTCTCATATGCCACATAACGGTTGAAGCTCCTGTTCAAAAATGATGCTACGAAATCAACTTCTGTCACCTTAGTGATACATTTTGGGATAGTACCTAAAGTTTAAAGCAGAAATTGGGGCACTTTTGAAATTTTCATTTTTGACCAAAATCGACAGGTCCGGGGCTTAGGGAATTTCTCATATGCCACAAAACGGTTGAAGCTCCTGTTCAAAAATGATGCTCCGAAATCAACTTCTGTCACCTTAGTGATACATTTTGGGATAGTACCTAAAGTTTAAAGCAGAAATTGGGGCACTTTTGAAATTTTCATTTTTGACCAAAATCGACAGGTCCGGGGCTTAGGGAATTTCTCATGAGCCACAAAATGGTTGAAGCTCCTGTTCAAAAATGATGCTCCAAAATCAACTTACTGTCACCTTAGTGATACATTTTGGGATAGTACCTAAAGTTTAAAGCAGAAATTGGGGCACTTTTGAAATTTTCATTTTTGACCAAAATCGACAGGTCCGGGGCTTAGGGAATTTCTCATATGCCACAAAACGGTTGAAGCTCCTGTTCAAAAATGATGCTCCGAAATCAACTTCTGTCACATTAGTGATACATTTTGGGATAGTACCTAAAGTTTAAAGCAGAAATTGGGGCACTTTTGAAATTTTCATTTTTGACCAAAATCGACAGGTCCGGGGCTTAGGGAATTTCTCATATGCCACATAACGGTTGAAGCTCCTGTTCAAAAATGATGCTCCGAAATCAACTTCTGTCACCTTAGTGATACATTTTGGGATAGTACCTAAAGTTTAAAGCAGAAATTGGGGCACTTTTGAAATTTTCATTTTTGACCAAAATCGACAGGTCCGGGGCTTAGGGAATTTCTCATATGCCACAAAACGGTTGAAGCTCCTGTTCAAAAATGATGCTCCGAAATCAACTTCTGTCACCTTAGTGATACATTTTGGGATAGTACCTAAAGTTTAAAGCAGAAATTGGGGCACTTTTGAAATTTTCATTTTTGACCAAAATCGACAGGTCCGGGGCTTAGGGAATTTCTCATATGCCACAAAACGGTTGAAGCTCCTGTTCAAAAATGATGCTCCGAAATCAACTTCTGTCACCTTAGTGATACATTTTGGGATAGTACCTAAAGTTTAATGCAGAAATTGGGGCACTTTTAAAATTTTGATTTTTGACCAAAATCGACAGGTCCGGGGTTTAGGGAATTTCTCATGAGCCACAAAATGGTTGAAGCTCCTGTTCAAAAATGATGCTCCAAAATCAACTTACTGTCACCTTAGTGATACATTTTGGGATAGTACCTAAAGTTTAAAGCAGAAATTGGGGCACTTTTGAAATTTTCATTTTTGACCAAAATTGACAGGTCCGGGGCTTAGGGAATTTCTCATATGCCACAAAACGGTTGAAGCTCCTGTTCAAAAATGATGCTCCGAAATCAACTTCTGTCACCTTAGTGATACATTTTGGGATAGTACCTAAAGTTTAAAGCAGAAATTGGGGCACTTTTGAAATTTTCATTTTTGACCAAAATCGACAGGTCCGGGGCTTAGGGAATTTCTCATATGCCACAAAACGGTTAAAGCTCCTGTTGCTCCGAAATCAACTTCTGTCACCTTAGTGATACATTTTGGGATAGTACCTAAAGTTTAAAGCAGAAATTGGGGCACTTTTGAAATTTTCATTTTTGACCAAAATCGACAGGTCCGGGGCTTAGGGAATTTCTCATATGCCACATAACGGTTGAAGCTCCTGTTCAAAAATGATGCTCCGAAATCAACTTCTGTCACCTTAGTGATACATTTTGGGATAGTACCTAAAGTTTAAAGCAGAAATTGGGGCACTTTTGAAATTTTCATTTTTGACCAAAATTGACAGGTCCAGGGCTTAGGGAATTTCTCATATGCCACAAAACGTTTGAAGATCCTGTTCAAAAATAATGCTCCGAAATCAACTTCTGTCACCTTAGTGATAAATTTTGGGATAGTACCTAAAGTTTAAAGCAGAAATTGGGACACTTTTGAAATTTTAATTTTTGACCAAAATCGACAGGTCCGGGGCTTAGGAAATTTCTCATATGCCACAAAACGGTTGAAGCTCCTGTTCAAAAATGATGCTCCGAAATCAACTTCTGTCACCTTAGTGATACATTTTGGGATAGTACCTAAAGTTTAAAGCAGAAATTGGGGCACTTTTGAAATTTTCATTTTTGACCAAAATCGACAGGTCCGGGGCTTAGAGAATTTCTCATATGCCACAAAACGGTTGAAGCTCCTGTTCAAAAATGATGCTCCAAAATCAACTTACTGTCACCTTAGTGATACATTTTGGAATAGTACCTAAAGTTTAAAGCAGAAATTGGGGCACTTTTGAAATTTTCATTTTTGACCAAAATCGACAGGTCCGGGGCTTAGGGAATTTCTCATATGCCACAAAACGGTTGAAGCTCCTGTTCAAAAATGATGCTCCGAAATCAACTTCTGTCACCTTAGTGATACATTTTGGGATAGTACCTAAAGTTTAAAGCAGAAATTGGGGCACTTTTGAAATTTTCATTTTTGACCAAAATCGACAGGTCCGGGGCTTAGGGAATTTCTTATATGCCACATAACGGTTGAAGCTCCTGTTCAAAAATGATGCTCCGAAATCAACTTCTGTCACCTTAGTGATACATTTTGGGATAGTACCTAAAGTTTAAAGCAGAAATTGGGGCACTTTTGAAATTTTCATTTTTGACCAAAATCGACAGGTCCGGGGCTTAGGGAATTTCTCATATGCCACAAAACGGTTGAAGCTCCTGTTCAAAAATGATGCTCCGAAATAAACTTCTGTCACCTTAGTGATACATTTTGGGATAGTACCTAAAGTTTAAAGCAGAAATTGGGGCACTTTTGAAGTTTTGATTTTTGACCAAAATCGACAGGTCCGGGGCTTAGGGAATTTCTCATGAGCCACAAAATGGTTGAAGCTCCTGTTCAAAAATGATGCTCCAAAATCAACTTACTGTCACCTTAGTGATACATTTTGGGATAGTACCTAAAGTTTAAAGCAGAAATTGGGGCACTTTTGAAATTTTCATTTTTGACCAAAATCGACAGGTCCGGGGCTTAGGGAATTTCTCATATGCCACAAAACGGTTGAAGCTCCTGTTCAAAAATGATACTCCGAAATCAACTTCTGTCACCTTAGTGATACATTTTGGGATAGTACCTAAAGTTTAAAGCAGAAATTGGGGCACTTTTGAAATTTTCATTTTTGACCAAAATCGACAGGTCCGGGGCTTAGTGAATTTCTCATATGCCACAAAACGGTTGAAGCTCCTGTTCAAAAATGATGCTCCGAAATCAACTTCTGTCACCTTAGTGATACATTTTGGGATAGTACCTAAAGTTTAAAGCAGAAATTGGGGCACTTTTGAAATTTTCATTTTTGACCAAAATCGACAGGTCCGGGGCTTAGGGAATTTCTCATATGCCACATAACGGTTGAAGCTCCTGCTCAAAAATGATGCTCCGAAATCAACTTCTGTCACCTTAGTGATACATTTTGGGATAGTACCTAAAGTTTAAAGCAGAAATTGGGGCACTTTTGAAATTTTCATTTTTGACCAAAATCGACAGGTCCGGGGCTTAGGGAATTTCTCATATGCCACAAAACGGTTGAAGCTCCTGTTCAAAAATGATGCTCCGAAATCAACTTCTGTCACCTTAGTGATACATTTTGGGATAGTACCTAAAGTTTAAAGCAGAAATTGGGGCACTTTTGAAATTTTCATTTTTGACCAAAATCGACAGGTCCGGGGCTTAGGGAATTTCTCATATGCCACAAAACGGTTGAAGCTCCTGTTCAAAAATGATGCTCCGAAATCAACTTCTGTCACCTTAGTGATACATTTTGGGATAGTACCTAAAGTTTAATGCAGAAATTGGGGCACTTTTAAAATTTTGATTTTTGACCAAAATCGACAGGTCCGTGGCTTAGGGAATTTCTCATGAGCCACAAAATGGTTGAAGCTCCTGTTCAAAAATGATGCTCCAAAATCAACTTACTGTCACCTAAGTGATACATTTTGGGATAGTACCTAAAGTTTAAAGCAGAAATTGGGGCACTTTTGAAATTTTCATTTTTGACCAAAATTGACAGGTCCGGGGCTTAGGGAATTTCTCATATGCCACATAACGGTTGAAGCTCCTGTTCAAAAATGATGCTCCGAAATCAACTTCTGTCACCTTAGTGATACATTTTGGGATAGTACCTAAAGTTTAAAGCAGAAATTGGGGCACTTTTGAAATTTTCATTTTTGACCAAAATCGACAGGTCCGGGGCTTAGGGAATTTCTCATATGCCACAAAACGGTTGAAGCTCCTGTTCAAAAATGATGCTCCGAAATCAACTTCTGTCACCTTAGTGATACATTTTGGGATAGTACCTAAAGTTTAAAGCAGAAATTGGGGCACTTTTGAAATTTTCATTTTTGACCAAAATCGACAGGTCCGGGGCTTAGGGAATTTCTCATATGCCACAAAACGGTTGAAGCTCCTGTTCAAAAATGATGCTCCGAAATCAACTTCTGTCACCTTAGTGATACATTTTGGGATAGTACCTAAAGTTTAATGCAGAAATTGGGGCACTTTTAAAATTTTGATTTTTGACCAAAATCGACAGGTCCGGGGTTTAGGGAATTTCTCATGAGCCACAAAATGGTTGAAGCTCCTGTTCAAAAATGATGCTCCAAAATCAACTTACTGTCACCTTAGTGATACATTTTGGGATAGTACCTAAAGTTTAAAGCAGAAATTGGGGCACTTTTGAAATTTTCATTTTTGACCAAAATTGACAGGTCCGGGGCTTAGGGAATTTCTCATATGCCACAAAACGGTTGAAGCTCCTGTTCAAAAATGATGCTCCGAAATCAACTTCTGTCACCTTAGTGATACATTTTGGGATAGTACCTAAAGTTTAAAGCAGAAATTGGGGCACTTTTGAAATTTTCATTTTTGACCAAAATCGACAGGTCCGGGGCTTAGGGAATTTCTCATATGCCACAAAACGGTTAAAGCTCCTGTTGCTCCGAAATCAACTTCTGTCACCTTAGTGATACATTTTGGGATAGTACCTAAAGTTTAAAGCAGAAATTGGGGCACTTTTGAAATTTTCATTTTTGACCAAAATCGACAGGTCCGGGGCTTAGGGAATTTCTCATATGCCACATAACGGTTGAAGCTCCTGTTCAAAAATGATGCTCCGAAATCAACTTCTGTCACCTTAGTGATACATTTTGGGATAGTACCTAAAGTTTAAAGCAGAAATTGGGGCACTTTTGAAATTTTCATTTTTGACCAAAATTGACAGGTCCAGGGCTTAGGGAATTTCTCATATGCCACAAAACGTTTGAAGATCCTGTTCAAAAATAATGCTCCGAAATCAACTTCTGTCACCTTAGTGATAAATTTTGGGATAGTACCTAAAGTTTAAAGCAGAAATTGGGACACTTTTGAAATTTTAATTTTTGACCAAAATCGACAGGTCCGGGGCTTAGGAAATTTCTCATATGCCACAAAACGGTTGAAGCTCCTGTTCAAAAATGATGCTCCGAAATCAACTTCTGTCACCTTAGTGATACATTTTGGGATAGTACCTAAAGTTTAAAGCAGAAATTGGGGCACTTTTGAAATTTTCATTTTTGACCAAAATCGACAGGTCCGGGGCTTAGGGAATTTCTTATATGCCACATAACGGTTGAAGCTCCTGTTCAAAAATGATGCTCCGAAATCAACTTCTGTCACCTTAGTGATACATTTTGGGATAGTACCTAAAGTTTAAAGCAGAAATTGGGGCACTTTTGAAATTTTCATTTTTGACCAAAATCGACAGGTCCGGGGCTTAGGGAATTTCTCATATGCCACAAAACGGTTGAAGCTCCTGTTCAAAAATGATGCTCCGAAATAAACTTCTGTCACCTTAGTGATACATTTTGGGATAGTTCCTAAAGTTTAAAGCAGAAATTGGGGCACTTTTGAAATTTTGATTTTTGACCAAAATCGACAGGTCCGGGGCTTAGGGAATTTCTCATGAGCCACAAAATGGTTGAAGCTCCTGTTCAAAAATGATGCTCCAAAATCAACTTACTGTCACCTTAGTGATACATTTTGGGATAGTACCTAAAGTTTAAAGCAGAAATTGGGGCACTTTTGAAATTTTCATTTTTGACCAAAATCGACAGGTCCGGGGCTTAGGGAATTTCTCATATGCCACAAAACGGTTGAAGCTCCTGTTCAAAAATGATACTCCGAAATCAACTTCTGTCACCTTAGTGATACATTTTGGGATAGTACCTAAAGTTTAAAGCAGAAATTGGGGCACTTTTGAAATTTTCATTTTTGACCAAAATCGACAGGTCCGGGGCTTAGTGAATTTCTCATATGCCACAAAACGGTTGAAGCTCCTGTTCAAAAATGATGCTCCGAAATCAACTTCTGTCACCTTAGTGATACATTTTGGGATAGTACCTAAAGTTTAAAGCAGACATTGGGGCACTTTTGAAATTTTCATTTTTGACCAAAATCGACAGGTCCGGGGCTTAGGGAATTTCTCATATGCCACATAACGGTTGAAGCTCCTGTTCAAAAATGATGCTCCGAAATCAACTTCTGTCACCTTAGTGATACATTTTGGGATAGTACCTAAAGTTTAAAGCAGAAATTGGGGCACTTTTGAAATTTTCATTTTTGACCAAAATCGACAGGTCCGGGGCTTAGGGAATTTCTCATATGCCACAAAACGGTTGAAGCTCCTGTTCAAAAATGATGCTCCGAAATCAACTTCTGTCACCTTAGTGATACATTTTGGGATAGTACCTAAAGTTTAAAGCAGAAATTGGGGCACTTTTGAAATTTTCATTTTTGACCAAAATCGACAGGTCCGGGGCTTAGGGAATTTCTCATATGCCACAAAACGGTTGAAGCTCCTGTTCAAAAATGATGCTCCGAAATCAACTTCTGTCACCTTAGTGATACATTTTGGGATAGTACCTAAAGTTTAATGCAGAAATTGGGGCACTTTTAAAATTTTGATTTTTGACCAAAATCGACAGGTCCGTGGCTTAGGGAATTTCTCATGAGCCACAAAATGGTTGAAGCTCCTGTTCAAAAATGATGCTCCAAAATCAACTTACTGTCACCTTAGTGATACATTTTGGGATAGTACCTAAAGTTTAAAGCAGAAATTGGGGCACTTTTGAAATTTTCATTTTTGACCAAAATTGACAGGTCCGGGGCTTAGGGAATTTCTCATATGCCACAAAACGGTTGAAGCTCCTGTTCAAAAATGATGCTCCGAAATCAACTTCTGTCACCTTAGTGATACATTTTGGGATAGTACCTAAAGTTTAATGCAGAAATTGGGGCACTTTTAAAATTTTGATTTTTGACCAAAATCGACAGGTCCGTGGCTTAGGGAATTTCTCATGAGCCACAAAACGGTTGAAGCTCCTGTTCAAAAATGATGCTCCAAAATCAACTTACTGTCACCTTAGTGATACATTTTGGGATAGTACCTAAAGTTTAAAGCAGAAATTGGGGCACTTTTGAAATTTTCATTTTTGACCAAAATTGACAGGTCCGGGGCTTAGGGAATTTCTCATATGCCACAAAACGGTTGAAGCTCCTGTTCAAAAATGATGCTCCGAAATCAACTTCTGTCACCTTAGTGATACATTTTGGGATAGTACCTAAAGTTTAAAGCAGAAATTGGGGCACTTTTGAAATTTTCATTTTTGACCAAAATCGACAGGTCCGGGGCTTAGGAAATTTCTCATATGCCACAAAACGGTTGAAGCTCCTGTTCAAAAATGATGCTCCGAAATCAACTTCTGTCACCTTAGTGATACATTTTGGGATAGTACCTAAAGTTTAAAGCAGAAATTGGGGCACTTTTGAAATTTTCATTTTTGACCAAAATCGACAGGTCCGGGGCTTATGGAATTTCTCATATGCCACAAAACGGTTGAAGCTCCTGTTCAAAAATGATGCTCCAAAATCAACTTCTGTCACCTTAGTGATACATTCTGGGATAGTACCTAAAGTTTAATGCAGAAATTGGGGCACTTTTGAAATTTTCATTTTTGACCAAAATCGACAGGTCCAGGGCTTAGGGAATTTCTCATATGCCACAAAACGGTTGAAGCTCCTGTTCAAAAATGATGCTCCGAAATCAACTTCTGTCACCTTAGTGATACATTTTGGGATAGTACCTAAAGTTTAAAGCAGAAATTGGGGCACTTTTGAAATTTTCATTTTTGACCAAAATCGACAGGTCCGGGGCTTAGGGAATTTCTCATATGCCACATAATGGTTGAAGCTCCTGTTAAAAAATGATGCTCCGAAATCAACTTCTGTCACCTTAGTGATACATTTTGGGATAGTTCCTAAAGTTTAAAGCAGAAATTGGGGCACTTTTGAAATTTTCATTTTTGACCAAAATCGACAGGTCCGGGGCTTAGGGAATTTCTCATATGCCACAAAACGGTTGAAGCTCCTGTTCAAAAATGATGCTCCGAAATAAACTTCTGTCACCTTAGTGATACATTTTGGGATAGTACCTAAAGTTTAAAGCAGAAATTGGGGCACTTTTGAAATTTTGATTTTTGACCAAAATCGACAGGTCCGGGGCTTAGGGAATTTCTCATGAGCCACAAAATGGTTGAAGCTCCTGTTCAAAAATGATGCTCCAAAATCAACTTACTGTCACCTTAGTGATACATTTTGGGATAGTACCTAAAGTTTAAAGCAGAAATTGGGGCACTTTTGAAATTTTCATTTTTGACCAAAATTGACAGGTCCGGGGCTTAGGGAATTTCTCATATGCCACAAAACGGTTGAAGCTCCTGTTCAAAAATGATGCTCCGAAATCAACTTCTGTCACCTTAGTGATACATTTTGGGATAGTACCTAAAGTTTAATGCAGAAATTGGGGCACTTTTAAAATTTTGATTTTTGACCAAAATCGACAGGTCCGTGGCTTAGGGAATTTCTCATGAGCCACAAAACGGTTGAAGCTCCTGTTCAAAAATGATGCTCCAAAATCAACTTACTGTCACCTTAGTGATACATTTTGGGATAGTACCTAAAGTTTAAAGCAGAAATTGGGGCACTTTTGAAATTTTCATTTTTGACCAAAATTGACAGGTCCGGGGCTTAGGGAATTTCTCATATGCCACAAAACGGTTGAAGCTCCTGTTCAAAAATGATGCTCCGAAATCAACTTCTGTCACCTTAGTGATACATTTTGGGATAGTACCTAAAGTTTAAAGCAGAAATTGGGGCACTTTTGAAATTTTCATTTTTGACCAAAATCGACAGGTCCGGGGCTTAGGAAATTTCTCATATGCCACAAAACGGTTGAAGCTCCTGTTCAAAAATGATGCTCCGAAATCAACTTCTGTCACCTTAGTGATACATTTTGGGATAGTACCTAAAGTTTAAAGCAGAAATTGGGGCACTTTTGAAATTTTCATTTTTGACCAAAATCGACAGGTCCGGGGCTTATGGAATTTCTCATATGCCACAAAACGGTTGAAGCTCCTGTTCAAAAATGATGCTCCAAAATCAACTTCTGTCACCTTAGTGATACATTCTGGGATAGTACCTAAAGTTTAATGCAGAAATTGGGGCACTTTTGAAATTTTCATTTTTGACCAAAATCGACAGGTCCAGGGCTTAGGGAATTTCTCATATGCCACAAAACGGTTGAAGCTCCTGTTCAAAAATGATGCTCCGAAATCAACTTCTGTCACCTTAGTGATACATTTTGGGATAGTACCTAAAGTTTAAAGCAGAAATTGGGGCACTTTTGAAATTTTCATTTTTGACCAAAATCGACAGGTCCGGGGCTTAGGGAATTTCTCATATGCCACATAATGGTTGAAGCTCCTGTTAAAAAATGATGCTCCGAAATCAACTTCTGTCACCTTAGTGATACATTTTGGGATAGTTCCTAAAGTTTAAAGCAGAAATTGGGGCACTTTTGAAATTTTCATTTTTGACCAAAATCGACAGGTCCGGGGCTTAGGGAATTTCTTATATGCCACATAACGGTTGAAGCTCCTGTTCAAAAATGATGCTCCGAAATCAACTTCTGTCACCTTAGTGATACATTTTGGGATAGTACCTAAAGTTTAAAGCAGAAATTGGGGCACTTTTGAAATTTTCATTTTTGACCAAAATCGACAGGTCCGGGGCTTAGGGAATTTCTCATATGCCACAAAACGGTTGAAGCTCCTGTTCAAAAATGATGCTCCGAAATAAACTTCTGTCACCTTAGTGATACATTTTGGGATAGTACCTAAAGTTTAAAGCAGAAATTGGGGCACTTTTGAAATTTTGATTTTTGACCAAAATCGACAGGTCCGGGGCTTAGGGAATTTCTCATGAGCCACAAAATGGTTGAAGCTCCTGTTCAAAAATGATGCTCCAAAATCAACTTACTGTCACCTTAGTGATACATTTTGGGATAGTACCTAAAGTTTAAAGCAGAAATTGGGGCACTTTTGAAATTTTCATTTTTGACCAAAATCGACAGGTCCGGGGCTTAGGGAATTTCTCATATGCCACAAAACGGTTGAAGCTCCTGTTCAAAAATGATACTCCGAAATCAACTTCTGTCACCTTAGTGATACATTTTGGGATAGTACCTAAAGTTTAAAGCAGAAATTGGGGCACTTTTGAAATTTTCATTTTTGACCAAAATCGACAGGTCCGGGGCTTAGTGAATTTCTCATATGCCACAAAACGGTTGAAGCTCCTGTTCAAAAATGATGCTCCGAAATCAACTTCTGTCACCTTAGTGATACATTTTGGGATAGTACCTAAAGTTTAAAGCAGAAATTGGGGCACTTTTGAAATTTTCATTTTTGACCAAAATCGACAGGTCCGGGGCTTAGGGAATTTCTCATATGCCACAAAACGGTTGAAGCTCCTGTTCAAAAATGATGCTCCGAAATCAACTTCTGTCACCTTAGTGATACATTTTGGGATAGTACCTAAAGTTTAAAGCAGAAATTGGGGCACTTTTGAAATTTTCATTTTTGACCAAAATCGACAGGTCCGGGGCTTAGGGAATTTCTCATATGCCACAAAACGGTTGAAGCTCCTGTTCAAAAATGATGCTCCGAAATCAACTTCTGTCACCTTAGTGATACATTTTGGGATAGTACCTAAAGTTTAAAGCAGAAATTGGGGCACTTTTGAAATTTTCATTTTTGACCAAAATCGACAGGTCCGGGGCTTAGGGAATTTCTCATATGCCACAAAACGGTTGAAGCTCCTGTTCAAAAATGATGCTCCGAAATCAACTTCTGTCACCTTAGTGATACATTTTGGGATAGTACCTAAAGTTTAATCCAGAAATTGGGGCACTTTTAAAATTTTGATTTTTGACCAAAATCGACAGGTCCGTGGCTTAGGGAATTTCTCATGAGCCACAAAATGGTTGAAGCTCCTGTTCAAAAATGATGCTCCAAAATCAACTTACTGTCACCTTAGTGATACATTTTGGGATAGTACCTAAAGTTTAAAGCAGAAATTGGGGCACTTTTGAAATTTTCATTTTTGACCAAAATTGACAGGTCCGGGGCTTAGGGAATTTCTCATATGCCACAAAACGGTTGAAGCTCCTGTTCAAAAATGATGCTCCGAAATCAACTTCTGTCACCTTAGTGATACATTTTGGGATAGTACCTAAAGTTTAATGCAGAAATTGGGGCACTTTTAAAATTTTGATTTTTGACCAAAATCGACAGGTCCGTGGCTTAGGGAATTTCTCATGAGCCACAAAACGGTTGAAGCTCCTGTTCAAAAATGATGCTCCAAAATCAACTTACTGTCACCTTAGTGATACATTTTGGGATAGTACCTAAAGTTTAAAGCAGAAATTGGGGCACTTTTGAAATTTTCATTTTTGACCAAAATTGACAGGTCCGGGGCTTAGGGAATTTCTCATATGCCACAAAACGGTTGAAGCTCCTGTTCAAAAATGATGCTCCGAAATCAACTTCTGTCACCTTAGTGATACATTTTGGGATAGTACCTAAAGTTTAAAGCAGAAATTGGGGCACTTTTGAAATTTTCATTTTTGACCAAAATCGACAGGTCCGGGGCTTAGGAAATTTCTCATATGCCACAAAACGGTTGAAGCTCCTGTTCAAAAATGATGCTCCGAAATCAACTTCTGTCACCTTAGTGATACATTTTGGGATAGTACCTAAAGTTTAAAGCAGAAATTGGGGCACTTTTGAAATTTTCATTTTTGACCAAAATCGACAGGTCCGGGGCTTAGGGAATTTCTCATATGCCACAAAACGGTTGAAGCTCCTGTTCAAAAATGATGCTCCAAAATCAACTTCTGTCACCTTAGTGATACATTCTGGGATAGTACCTAAAGTTTAATGCAGAAATTGGGGCACTTTTGAAAATTTCATTTTTGACCAAAATCGACAGGTCCAGGGCTTAGGGAATTTCTCATATGCCACAAAACGGTTGAAGCTCCTGTTCAAAAATGATGCTCCGAAATCAACTTCTGTCACCTTAGTGATACATTTTGGGATAGTACCTAAAGTTTAAAGCAGAAATTGGGGCACTTTTGAAATTTTTATTTTTGACCAAAATCGACAGGTCCGGGGCTTAGGGAATTTCTCATATGCCACATAATGGTTGAAGCTCCTGTTAAAAAATGATGCTCCGAAATCAACTTCTGTCACCTTAGTGATACATTTTGGGATAGTTCCTAAAGTTTAAAGCAGAAATTGGGGCACTTTTGAAATTTTCATTTTTGACCAAAATCGACAGGTCCGGGGCTTAGGGAATTTCTCATATGCCACAAAACGGTTGAAGCTCCTGTTCAAAAATGATGCTCCGAAATCAACTTCTGTCACCTTAGTGATACATTTTGGGATAGTACCTAAAGTTTAAAGCAGAAATTGGGGCACTTTTGAAATTTTCATTTTTGACCAAAATCGACAGGTCCGGGGCTTAGGGAATTTCTCATATGCCACAAAACGGTTGAAGCTCCTGTTCAAAAATGATGCTCCGAAATCAACTTCTGTCACCTTAGTGATACATTTTGGGATAGTACCTAAAGTTTAATGCAGAAATTGGGGCACTTTTAAAATTTTGATTTTTGACCAAAATCGACCGGTCCGGGGCTTAGGGAATTTCTCATGAGCCACAAAATGGTTGAAGCTCCTGTTCAAAAATGATGCTCCAAAATCAACTTACTGTCACCTTAGTGGTACATTTTGGGATAGTACCTAAAGTTTAAAGCAGAAATTGGGGCACTTTTGAAATTTTCATTTTTGACCAAAATCGACAGGTCCGGGGCTTAGGGAATTTCTCATATGCCAAAAAACGTTTGAAGATCCTGTTCAAAAATAATGCTCCGAAATCAACTTCTGTCACCTTAGTGATACATTTTGGGATAGTACCTAAAGTTTAAAGCAGAAATTGGGGCACTTTTGAAATTTTCATTTTTGACCAAAATCGACAGGTCCGGGGCTTAGGGAATTTCTCATATGCCACAAAACGGTTGAAGATCCTGTTCAAAAATGATGCTCCGAAATCAACTTCTGTCACCTTAGTGATACATTTTGGGATAGTACCTAAAGTTTAAAGCAGAAATTGGGGCACTTTTGAAATTTTCATTTTTGACCAAAATCGACAGGTCCGGGGCTTAGGGAATTTCTCATATGCCACAAAACGGTTGAAGCTCCTGTTCAAAAATGATGCTCCAAAATCAACTTCTGTCACCTTAGTGATACATTCTGGGATAGTACCTAAAGTTTAATGCAGAAATTGGGGCACTTTTGAAATTTTCATTTTTGACCAAAATCGACAGGTCCAGGGCTTAGGGAATTTCTCATATGCCACAAAACGGTTGAAGCTCCTGTTCAAAAATGATGCTCCGAAATCAACTTCTGTCACCTTAGTGATACATTTTGGGATAGTACCTATAGTTTAAAGCAGAAATTGGGGCACTTTTGAAATTTTCATTTTTGACCAAAATCGACAGGTCCGGGGCTTAGGGAATTTCTCATATGCCACATAATGGTTGAAGCTCCTGTTCAAAAATGATGCTCCGAAATCAACTTCTGTCACCTTAGTGATACATTTTGGGATAGTACCTAAAGTTTAAAGCAGAAATTGGGGCACTTTTGAAATTTTCATTTTTGACCAAAATCGACAGGTCCGGGGCTTAGGGAATTTCTCATATGCCACATAACGGTTGAAGCTCCTGTTCAAAAATGATGCTCCGAAATCAACTTCTGTCACCTTAGTGATACATTTTGGGATAGTACCTAAAGTTTAAAGCAGAAATTGGGGCACTTTTGAAATTTTCATTTTTGACCAAAATCGACAGGTCCGGGGCTTAGGGAATTTCTCATATGCCACAAAACGGTTGAAGCTCCTGTTCAAAAATGATGCTCCGAAATCAACTTCTGTCACCTTAGTGATACATTTTGGGATAGTACCTAAAGTTTAATGCAGAAATTGGGGCACTTTTAAAATTTTGATTTTTGACCAAAATCGACAGGTCCGGGGCTTAGGGAATTTCTCATGAGCCACAAAATGGTTGAAGCTCCTGTTCAAAAATGATGCTCCAAAATCAACTTACTGTCACCTTAGTGATACATTTTGGGATAGTACCTAAAGTTTAAAGCAGAAATTGGGGCACTTTTGAAATTTTCATTTTTGACCAAAATTGACAGGTCCGGGGCTTAGGGAATTTCTCATATGCCACAAAACGGTTGAAGCTCCTGTTCAAAAATGATGCTCCGAAATCAACTTCTGTCACCTTAGTGATACATTTTGGGATAGTACCTAAAGTTTAAAGCAGAAATTGGGGCACTTTTGAAATTTTCATTTTTGACCAAAATCGACAGGTCCGGGGCTTAGGGAATTTCTCATATGCCACAAAACGGTTGAAGCTCCTGTTCAAAAATGATGCTCCGAAATCAACTTCTGTCACCTTAGTGATACATTTTGGGATAGTACCTAAAGTTTAAAGCAGAAATTGGGGCACTTTTGAAATTTTCATTTTTGACCAAAATCGACAGGTCCGGGGCTTAGGGAATTTCTCATATGCCACATAACGGTTGAAGCTCCTGTTCAAAAATGATGCTCCGAAATCAACTTCTGTCACCTTAGTGATACATTTTGGGATAGTACCTAAAGTTTAAAGCAGAAATTGGGGCACTTTTGAAATTTTCATTTTTGACCAAAATTGACAGGTTCGGGGCTTAGGGAATTTCTCCTATGCCACAAAACGTTTGAAGATCCTGTTCAAAAATAATGCTCCGAAATCAACTTCTGTCACCTTAGTGATACATTTTGGGATAGTACCTAAAGTTTAAAGCAGAAATTGGGACACTTTTGAAATTTTAATTTTTGACCAAAATCGACAGGTCCGGGGCTTAGGGAATTTCTCATGAGCCACAAAATGGTTGAAGCTCCTGTTCAAAAATGATGCTCCAAAATCAACTTACTGTCACCTTAGTGATACATTTTGGGATAGTACCTAAAGTTTAAAGCAGAAATTGGGGCACTTTTGAAATTTTCATTTTTGACCAAAATTGACAGGTCCGGGGCTTAGGGAATTTCTCATATGCCACAAAACGGTTGAAGCTCCTGTTCAAAAATGATGCTCCGAAATCAACTTCTGTCACCTTAGTGATACATTTTGGGATAGTACCTAAAGTTTAAAGCAGAAATTGGGGCACTTTTGAAATTTTCATTTTAGACCAAAATCGACAGGTCCGGGGCTTAGGGAATTTCTCATATGCCACAAAACGGTTGAAGCTCCTGTTCAAAAATGATGCTCCGAAATCAACTTCTGTCACCTTAGTGATACATTTTGGGATAGTACCTAAAGTTTAAAGCAGAAATTGGGGCACTTTTGACATTTTCATTTTTGACCAAAATCGACAGGTCCGGGGCTTAGGGAATTTCTCATATGCCACATAACGGTTGAAGCTCCTGTTCAAAAATGATGCTCCGAAATCAACTTCTGTCACCTTAGTGATACATTTTGGGATAGTACCTAAAGTTTAAAGCAGAAATTGGGGCACTTTTGAAATTTTCATTTTTGACCAAAATTGACAGGTCCGGGGCTTAGGGAATTTCTCATATGCCACAAAACGTTTGAAGATCCTGTTCAAAAATAATGCTCCGAAATCAACTTCTGTCACCTTAGTGATACATTTTGGGATAGTACCTAAAGTTTAAAGCAGAAATTGGGACACTTTTGAAATTTTAATTTTTGACCAAAATCGACAGGTCCGGGGCTTAGGAAATTTCTCATATGCCACAAAACGGTTGAAGCTCCTGTTCAAAAATGATGCTCCGAAATCAACTTCTGTCACCTTAGTGATACATTTTGGGATAGTACCTAAAGTTTAAAGCAGAAATTGGGGCACTTTTGAAATTTTCATTTTTGACCAAAATCGACAGGTCCGGGGCTTAGGGAATTTCTCATATGCCACAAAACGGTTGAAGCTCCTGTTCAAAAATGATGCTCCAAAATCAACTTCTGTCACCTTAGTGATACATTTTGGGATAGTACCTAAAGTTTAAAGCAGAAATTGGGGCACTTTTGAAATTTTCATTTTTGACCAAAATCGACAGGTCCGGGGCTTAGGGAATTTCTCATATGCCACATAACGGTTGAAGCTCCTGTTCAAAAATGATGCTCCGAAATCAACTTCTGTCACCTTAGTGATACATTTTGGGATAGTACCTAAAGTTTAAAGCAGAAATTGGGGCACTTTTGAAATTTTCATTTTTGACCAAAATCGACAGGTCCGGGGCTTAGGGAATTTCTCATATGCCACAAAACGGTTGAAGCTCCTGTTCAAAAATGATGCTCCGAAATAAACTTCTGTCACCTTAGTGATACATTTTGGGATAGTACCTAAAGTTTAAAGCAGAAATTGGGGCACTTTTGAAATTTTCATTTTTGACCAAAATCGACAGGTCCGGGGCTTAGGGAATTTCTCATATGCCACAAAACGGTTGAAGCTCCTGTTCAAAAATGATGCTCCAAAATCAACTTCTGTCACCTTAGTGATACATTTTGGGATAGTTCCTAAAGTTTAAAGCAGAAATTGGGGCACTTTTGAAATTTTCATTTTTGACCAAAATCGACAGGTCCGGGGCTTAGGGAATTTCTCATATGCCACAAAATGGTTGAAGCTCCTGTTCAAAAATGATGCTCCGAAATCAACTTCTGTCACCTTAGTGATACATTTTGGGATAGTACCTAAAGTTTAAAGCAGAAATTGGGGCACTTTTGAAATTTTCATTTTTGACCAAAATCGACAGGTCCGGGGCTTAGGGAATTTCTCATATGCCACAAAACGGTTGAAGCTCCTGTTCAAAAATGATGCTCCGAAATCAACTTCTGTCACCTTAGTGATACATTTTGGGATAGTACCTAAAGTTTAATGCAGAAATTGGGGCACTTTTAAAATTTTGATTTTTGACCAAAATCGACAGGTCCGGGGCTTAGGGAATTTCTCATGAGCCACAAAATGGTTGAAGCTCCTGTTCAAAAATGATGCTCCAAAATCAACTTACTGTCACCTTAGTGATACATTTTGGAATAGTACCTAAAGTTTAAAGCAGAAATTGGGGCACTTTTGAAATTTTCATTTTTGACCAAAATCGACAGGTCCGGGGCTTAGTGAATTTCTCATATGCTACAAAACGGTTGAAGCTCCTGTTCAAAAATGATGCTCCGAAATCAACTTCTGTCACCTTAGTGATACATTTTGGGATAGTACCTAAAGTTTAAAGCAGAAATTGCGGCACTTTTGAAATTTTCATTTTTGACCAAAATCGACAGGTCCGGGGCTTAGGGAATTTCTCATATGCCACATAACGGTTGAAGCTCCTGTTCAAAAATGATGCTCCGAAATCAACTTCTGTCACCTTAGTGATACATTTTGGGATAGTACCTAAAGTTTAAAGCAGAAATTGGGGCACTTTTGAAATTTTCATTTTTGACCAAAATCGACAGGTCCGGGGCTTCGGGAATTTCTCATATGCCACAAAACGGTTGAAGCTCCTGTTCAAAAATGATGCTCCGAAATCAACTTCTGTCACCTTAGTGATACATTTTGGAATAGTACCTAAAGTTTAAAGCAGAAATTGGGGCACTTTTGAAATTTTCATTTTTGACCAAAATCGACAGGTCCGGGGCTTAGTGAATTTCTCATATGCTACAAAACGGTTGAAGCTCCTGTTCAAAAATGATGCTCCGAAATCAACTTCTGTCACCTTAGTGATACATTTTGGGATAGTACCTAAAGTTTAAAGCAGAAATTGGGGCACTTTTGAAATTTTCATTTTTGACCAAAATCGACAGGTCCGGGGCTTAGGGAATTTCTCATATGCCACATAACGGTTGAAGCTCCTGTTCAAAAATGATGCTCCGAAATCAACTTCTGTCACCTTAGTGATACATTTTGGGATAGTACCTAAAGTTTAAAGCAGAAATTGGGGCACTTTTGAAATTTTCATTTTTGACCAAAATCGACAGGTCCGGGGCTTAGGGAATTTCTCATATGCCACAAAACGGTTGAAGCTCCTGTTCAAAAATGATGCTCCGAAATCAACTTCTGTCACCTTAGTGATACATTTTGGGATAGTACCTAAAGTTTAAAGCAGAAATTGGGGCACTTTTGAAATTTTCATTTTTGACCAAAATCGACAGGTCCGGGGCTTAGGGAATTTCTCATATGCCACAAAACGGTTGAAGCTCCTGTTCAAAAATGATGCTCCGAAATCAACTTCTGTCACCTTAGTGATACATTTTGGGATAGTACCTAAAGTTTAATGCAGAAATTGGGGCACTTTTAAAATTTTGATTTTTGACCAAAATCAACAGGTCCGTGGCTTAGGGAATTTCTCATGAGCCACAAAATGGTTGAAGCTCCTGTTCAAAAATGATGCTCCAAAATCAACTTACTGTCACCTTAGTGATACATTTTGGGATAGTACCTAAAGTTTAAAGCAGAAATTGGGGCACTTTTGAAATTTTCATTTTTGACCAAAATCGACAGGTCCGGGGCTTAGGGAATTTCTCATATGCCACAAAACGGTTGAAGCTCCTGTTCAAAAATGATGCTCCGAAATCAACTTCTGTCACCTTAGTGATACATTTTGGGATAGTACCTAAAGTTTAAAGTAGAAATTGGGGCACTTTTGAAATTTTCATTTTTGACCAAAATCGACAGGTCCGGGGCTTAGGGAATTTCTCATATGCCACAAAACGTTTGAAGATCCTGTTCAAAAATAATGCTCCGAAATCAACTTCTCTCACCTTAGTGATACATTTTGGGATAGTACCCAAAGTTTAAAGCAGAAATTGGGACACTTTTGAAATTTTCATTTTTGACCAAAATCGACAGGTCCGGGGCTTAGGAAATTTCTCATATGCCACAAAACGGTTGAAGCTCCTGTTCAAAAATGATGCTCCGAAATCAACTTCTGTCACCTTAGTGATACATTTTGGGATAGTACCTAAAGTTTAAAGCAGAAATTGGGGCACTTTTGAAATTTTCATTTTTGACCAAAATCGACAGGTCCGGGGCTTAGGGAATTTCTCATATGCCACAAAACGGTTGAAGCTCCTGTTCAAAAATGATGCTCCAAAATCAACTTCTGTCACCTTAGTGATACATTTTGGGATAGTACCTAAAGTTTAAAGCAGAAATTGGGGCACTTTTGAAATTTTCATTTTTGACCAAAATCGACAGGTCCGGGGCTTAGGGAATTTCTCATATGCCACAAAACGGTTGAAGATCCTGTTCAAAAATGATGCTCCGAAATCAACTTCTGTCACCTTAGTGATACATTTTGGGATAGTACCTAAAGTTTAAAGCAGAAATTGGGGCACTTTAGAAATTTTCATTTTTGACCAAAATCGACAGGTCCGGGGCTTAGGGAATTTCTCATATGCCACAAAACGGTTGAAGCTCCTGTTCAAAAATGATGCTCCAAAATCAACTTCTGTCACCTTAGTGATACATTTTGGGATAGTTCCTAAAGTTTAAAGCAGAAATTGGGGCACTTTTGAAATTTTCATTTTTGACCAAAATCGACAGGTCCGGGGCTTAGGGAATTTCTCATATGCCACAAAATGGTTGAAGCTCCTGTTCAAAAATGATGCTCCGAAATCAACTTCTGTCACCTTAGTGATACATTTTGGGATAGTACCTAAAGTTTAAAGCAGAAATTGGGGCACTTTTGAAATTTTCATTTTTGACCAAAATCGACAGGTCCGGGGCTTAGGGAATTTCTCATATGCCACAAAACGGTTGAAGCTCCTGTTCAAAAATGATGCTCCGAAATCAACTTCTGTCACCTTAGTGATACATTTTGGGATAGTACCTAAAGTTTAATGCAGAAATTGGGGCACTTTTAAAATTTTGATTTTTGACCAAAATCGACAGGTCCGGGGCTTAGGGAATTTCTCATGAGCCACAAAATGGTTGAAGCTCCTGTTCAAAAATGATGCTCCAAAATCAACTTACTGTCACCTTAGTGATACATTTTGGAATAGTACCTAAAGTTTAAAGCAGAAATTGGGGCACTTTTGAAATTTTCATTTTTGACCAAAATCGACAGGTCCGGGGCTTAGTGAATTTCTCATATGCTACAAAACGGTTGAAGCTCCTGTTCAAAAATGATGCTCCGAAATCAACTTCTGTCACCTTAGTGATACATTTTGGGATAGTACCTAAAGTTTAAAGCAGAAATTGCGGCACTTTTGAAATTTTCATTTTTGACCAAAATCGACAGGTCCGGGGCTTAGGGAATTTCTCATATGCCACATAACGGTTGAAGCTCCTGTTCAAAAATGATGCTCCGAAATCAACTTCTGTCACCTTAGTGATACATTTTGGGATAGTACCTAAAGTTTAAAGCAGAAATTGGGGCACTTTTGAAATTTTCATTTTTGACCAAAATCGACAGGTCCGGGGCTTAGGGAATTTCTCATATGCCACAAAACGGTTGAAGCTCCTGTTCAAAAATGATGCTCCGAAATCAACTTCTGTCACCTTAGTGATACATTTTGGGATAGTACCTAAAGTTTAAAGCAGAAATTGGGGCACTTTTGAAATTTTCATTTTTGACCAAAATCGACAGGTCCGGGGCTTAGGGAATTTCTCATATGCCACAAAACGGTTGAAGCTCCTGTTCAAAAATGATGCTCCGAAATCAACTTCTGTCACCTTAGTGATACATTTTGGGATAGTACCTAAAGTTTAATGCAGAAATTGGGGCACTTTTAAAATTTTGATTTTTGACCAAAATCAACAGGTCCGTGGCTTAGGGAATTTCTCATGAGCCACAAAATGGTTGAAGCTCCTGTTCAAAAATGATGCTCCAAAAACAACTTACTGTCACCTTAGTGATACATTTTGGGATAGTACCTAAAGTTTAAAGCAGAAATTGGGGCACTTTTGAAATTTTCATTTTTGACCAAAATCGACAGGTCCGGGGCTTAGGGAATTTCTCATATGCCACAAAACGGTTGAAGCTCCTGTTCAAAAATGATGCTCCGAAATCAACTTCTGTCACCTTAGTGATACATTTTGGGATAGTACCTAAAGTTTAAAGTAGAAATTGGGGCACTTTTGAAATTTTCATTTTTGACCAAAATCGACAGGTCCGGGGCTTAGGGAATTTCTCATATGCCACAAAACGTTTGAAGATCCTGTTCAAAAATAATGCTCCGAAATCAACTTCTCTCACCTTAGTGATACATTTTGGGATAGTACCCAAAGTTTAAAGCAGAAATTGGGACACTTTTGAAATTTTCATTTTTGACCAAAATCGACAGGTCCGGGGCTTAGGAAATTTCTCATATGTCACAAAACGGTTGAAGCTCCTGTTCAAAAATGATGCTCCGAAATCAACTTCTGTCACCTTAGTGATACATTTTGGGATAGTACCTAAAGTTTAAAGCAGAAATTGGGGCACTTTTGAAATTTTCATTTTTGACCAAAATCGACAGGTCCGGGGCTTAGGGAATTTCTCATATGCCACAAAACGGTTGAAGCTCCTGTTCAAAAATGATGCTCCGAAATCAACTTCTGTCACCTTAGTGATACATTTTGGGATAGTACCTAAAGTTTAAAGCAGAAATTGGGGCACTTTTGAAATTTTCATTTTTGACCAAAATCGACAGGTCCGGGGCTTAGGGAATTTCTCATATGCCACAAAACGGTTGAAGCTCCTGTTCAAAAATGATGCTCCAAAATCAACTTCTGTCACCTTAGTGATACATTCTGGGATAGTACCTAAAGTTTAATGCAGAAATTGGGGCACTTTTGAAATTTTCATTTTTGACCAAAATCGACAGGTCCAGGGCTTAGGGAATTTCTCATATGCCACAAAACGTTTGAAGCTCCTGTTCAAAAATGATGCTCCGAAATCAACTTCTGTCACCTTAGTGATACATTTTGGGATAGTACCTAAAGTTTAAAGCAGAAATTGGGGCACTTTTGAAATTTTCATTTTTGACCAAAATCGACAGGTCCGGGGCTTAGGGAATTTCTCATATGCCACATAATGGTTGAAGCTCCTGTTCAAAAATGATGCTCCGAAATCAACTTCTGTCACCTTAGTGATACATTTTGGGATAGTACCTAAAGTTTAAAGCAGAAATTGGGGCACTTTTGAAATTTTCATTTTTGACCAAAATCGACAGGTCCGGGGCTTAGGGAATTTCTCATATGCCACAAAACGGTTGAAGCTCCTGTTCAAAAATGATGCTCCGAAATCAACTTCTGTCACCTTAGTGATACATTTTGGGATAGTACCTAAAGTTTAAAGCAGAAATTGGGGCACTTTTGAAATTTTCATTTTTGACCAAAATCGACAGGTCCGGGGCTTAGGGAATTTCTCATATGCCACATAACGGTTGAAGCTCCTATTCAAAAATGATGCTCCGAAATCAACTTCTGTCACCTTAGTGATACATTTTGGGATAGTACCTAAAGTTTAAAGCAGAAATTGGGGCACTTTTGAAATTTTCATTTTTGACCAAAATCGACAGGTCCGGGGCTTAGGGAATTTCTCATATGCCACAAAACGTTTGAAGATCCTGTTCAAAAATAATGCTCCGAAATCAACTTCTGTCACCTTAGTGATACATTTTGGGATAGTACCTAAAGTTTAAAGCAGAAATTGGGACACTTTTGAAATTTTCATTTTTGACCAAAATCAACAGGTTCGGGGCTTAGGAAATTTCTCATATGCCACAAAACGGTTGAAGCTCCTGTTCAAAAATGATGCTCCGAAATCAACTTCTGTCACCTTAGTGATACATTTTGGGATAGTACCTAAAGTTTAAAGCAGAAATTGGGACACTTTTGAAATTTTCATTTTTGACCAAAATCAACAGGTTCGGGGCTTAGGAAATTTCTCATATGCCACAAAACGGTTGAAGCTCCTGTTCAAAAATGATGCTCCGAAATCAACTTCTGTCACCTTAGTGATACATTTTGGGATAGTACCTAAAGTTTAAAGCAGAAATTGGGGCACTTTTGAAATTTTCATTTTTGACCAAAATCGACAGGTCCAGGGCTTAGGGAATTTCTCATATAGTGATACATATAGTAGTACCTAAAGTTTAAAGCAGAAATTGGGGCACTTTTGAAATTTTCATTTTTGACCAAAATCGACAGGTCCGGGGCTTAGGGAATTTCTCATATGCCACAAAACGGTTGAAGCTCCTGTTCAAAAATGATGCTCCAAAATCAACTTCTGTCACCTTAGTGATACATTCTGGGATAGTACCTAAAGTTTAAAGCAGAAATTGGGGCACTTTTGAAATTTTCATTTTTGACCAAAATCGACAGGTCCGGGGCTTAGGGAATTTCTCATATGCCACAAAACGTTTGAAGATCCTGTTCAAAAATAATGCTCCGAAATCAACTTCTGTCACCTTAGTGATACATTTTGGGATAGTACCTAAAGTTTAAAGCAGAAATTGGGGCACTTTTGAAATTTTCATTTTTGACCAAAATCGACAGGTCCGGGGCTTAGGGAATTTCTCATATGCCACAAAACGGTTGAAGCTCCTGTTCAAAAATGATGCTCCGAAATCAACTTCTGTCACCTTAGTGATACATTTTGGGATAGTACCTAAAGTTTAAAGCAGAAATTGGGGCACTTTGAAATTTTCATTTTTGACCAAAATCGACAGGTCCGGGGCTTAGGGAATTTCTCATATGCCACATAACGGTTGAAGCTCCTGTTCAAAAATGATGCTCCGAAATCTACTTCTGTCACCTTAGTGATACATTTTGGGATAGTACCTAAAGTTTAAAGCAGAAATTGGGGCACTTTTGAAATTTTCATTTTTGACCAAAATCGACAGGTCCGGGGCTTAGGGAATTTCTCATATGCCACAAAACGGTTGAAGCTCCTGTTCAAAAATGATGCTCCAAAATCAACTTCTGTCACCTTAGTGATACATTCTGGGATAGTACCTAAAGTTTAAAGCAGAAATTGGGGCACTTTTGAAATTTTCATTTTTGACCAAAATCGACAGGTCCGGGGCTTAGGGAATTTCTCATATGCCACAAAACGTTTGAAGATCCTGTTCAAAAATAATGCTCCGAAATCAACTTCTGTCACCTTAGTGATACATTTTGGGATAGTACCTAAAGTTTAAAGCAGAAATTGGGGCACTTTTGAAATTTTCATTTTTGACCAAAATCGACAGGTCCGGGGCTTAGGGAATTTCTCATATGCCACAAAACGGTTGAAGCTCCTGTTCAAAAATGATGCTCCGAAATCAACTTCTGTCACCTTAGTGATACATTTTGGGATAGTACCTAAAGTTTAAAGCAGAAATTGGGGCACTTTGAAATTTTCATTTTTGACCAAAATCGACAGATCCGGGGCTTAGGGAATTTCTCATATGCCACATAACGGTTGAAGCTCCTGTTCAAAAATGATGCTCCGAAATCAACTTCTGTCACCTTAGTGATACATTTTGGGATAGTACCTAAAGTTTAAAGCAGAAATTGGGGCACTTTTGAAATTTTCATTTTTGACCAAAATCGACAGGTCCGGGGCTTAGGGAATTTCTCATATGCCACAAAACGGTTGAAGCTCCTGTTCAAAAATGATGCTCCGAAATCAACTTCTGTCACCTTAGTGATACATTTTGGGATAGTACCTAAAGCTTAAAGCAGAAATTGGGGCACTTTTGAAATTTTCATTTTTGACCAAAATCGACAGGTCCGGGGCTTAGGGAATTTCTCATATGCCACAAAACGGTTGAAGCTCCTGTTCAAAAATGATGCTCCGAAATCAACTTCTGTCACCTTAGTGATACATTTTGGGATAGTACCTAAAGTTTAAAGCAGAAATTGGGGCACTTTTGAAATTTTCATTTTTGACCAAAATCGACAGGTCCGGGGCTTAGGGAATTTCTCATATGCCACAAAACGGTTGAAGCTCCTGTTCAAAAATGATGCTCCAAAATCAACTTCTGTCACCTTAGTGATACATTCTGGGATAGTACCTAAAGTTTAATGCAGAAATTGGGGCACTTTTGAAATTTTCATTTTTGACCAAAATCGACAGGTCCAGGGCTTAGGGAATTTCTCATATGCCACAAAACGTTTGAAGCTCCTGTTCAAAAATGATGCTCCGAAATCAACTTCTGTCACCTTAGTGATACATTTTGGGATAGTACCTAAAGTTTAAAGCAGAAATTGGGGCACTTTTGAAATTTTCATTTTTGACCAAAATCGACAGGTCCGGGGCTTAGGGAATTTCTCATATGCCACATAATGGTTGAAGCTCCTGTTCAAAAATGATGCTCCGAAATCAACTTCTGTCACCTTAGTGATACATTTTGGGATAGTACCTAAAGTTTAAAGCAGAAATTGGGGCACTTTTGAAATTTTCATTTTTGACCAAAATCGACAGGTCCGGGGCTTAGGGAATTTCTCATATGCCACAAAACGGTTGAAGCTCCTGTTCAAAAATGATGCTCCGAAATCAACTTCTGTCACCTTAGTGATACATTTTGGGATAGTACCTAAAGTTTAAAGCAGAAATTGGGGCACTTTTGAAATTTTCATTTTTGACCAAAATCGACAGGTCCGGGGCTTAGGGAATTTCTCATATGCCACATAACGGTTGAAGCTCCTATTCAAAAATGATGCTCCGAAATCAACTTCTGTCACCTTAGTGATACATTTTGGGATAGTACCTAAAGTTTAAAGCAGAAATTGGGGCACTTTTGAAATTTTCATTTTTGACCAAAATCGACAGGTCCGGGGCTTAGGGAATTTCTCATATGCCACAAAACGTTTGAAGATCCTGTTCAAAAATAATGCTCCGAAATCAACTTCTGTCACCTTAGTGATACATTTTGGGATAGTACCTAAAGTTTAAAGCAGAAATTGGGACACTTTTGAAATTTTCATTTTTGACCAAAATCAACAGGTTCGGGGCTTAGGAAATTTCTCATATGCCACAAAACGGTTGAAGCTCCTGTTCAAAAATGATGCTCCGAAATCAACTTCTGTCACCTTAGTGATACATTTTGGGATAGTACCTAAAGTTTAAAGCAGAAATTGGGACACTTTTGAAATTTTCATTTTTGACCAAAATCAACAGGTTCGGGGCTTAGGAAATTTCTCATATGCCACAAAACGGTTGAAGCTCCTGTTCAAAAATGATGCTCCGAAATCAACTTCTGTCACCTTAGTGATACATTTTGGGATAGTACCTAAAGTTTAAAGCAGAAATTGGGGCACTTTTGAAATTTTCATTTTTGACCAAAATCGACAGGTCCAGGGCTTAGGGAATTTCTCATATAGTGATACATATAGTAGTACCTAAAGTTTAAAGCAGAAATTGGGGCACTTTTGAAATTTTCATTTTTGACCAAAATCGACAGGTCCGGGGCTTAGGGAATTTCTCATATGCCACAAAACGGTTGAAGCTCCTGTTCAAAAATGATGCTCCAAAATCAACTTCTGTCACCTTAGTGATACATTCTGGGATAGTACCTAAAGTTTAAAGCAGAAATTGGGGCACTTTTGAAATTTTCATTTTTGACCAAAATCGACAGGTCCGGGGCTTAGGGAATTTCTCATATGCCACAAAACGTTTGAAGATCCTGTTCAAAAATAATGCTCCGAAATCAACTTCTGTCACCTTAGTGATACATTTTGGGATAGTACCTAAAGTTTAAAGCAGAAATTGGGGCACTTTTGAAATTTTCATTTTTGACCAAAATCGACAGGTCCGGGGCTTAGGGAATTTCTCATATGCCACAAAACGGTTGAAGCTCCTGTTCAAAAATGATGCTCCGAAATCAACTTCTGTCACCTTAGTGATACATTTTGGGATAGTACCTAAAGTTTAAAGCAGAAATTGGGGCACTTTGAAATTTTCATTTTTGACCAAAATCGACAGGTCCGGGGCTTAGGGAATTTCTCATATGCCACATAACGGTTGAAGCTCCTGTTCAAAAATGATGCTCCGAAATCTACTTCTGTCACCTTAGTGATACATTTTGGGATAGTACCTAAAGTTTAAAGCAGAAATTGGGGCACTTTTGAAATTTTCATTTTTGACCAAAATCGACAGGTCCGGGGCTTAGGGAATTTCTCATATGCCACAAAACGGTTGAAGCTCCTGTTCAAAAATGATGCTCCAAAATCAACTTCTGTCACCTTAGTGATACATTCTGGGATAGTACCTAAAGTTTAAAGCAGAAATTGGGGCACTTTTGAAATTTTCATTTTTGACCAAAATCGACAGGTCCGGGGCTTAGGGAATTTCTCATATGCCACAAAATGTTTGAAGATCCTGTTCAAAAATAATGCTCCGAAATCAACTTCTGTCACCTTAGTGATACATTTTGGGATAGTACCTAAAGTTTAAAGCAGAAATTGGGGCACTTTTGAAATTTTCATTTTTGACCAAAATCGACAGGTCCGGGGCTTAGGGAATTTCTCATATGCCACAAAACGGTTGAAGCTCCTGTTCAAAAATGATGCTCCGAAATCAACTTCTGTCACCTTAGTGATACATTTTGGGATAGTACCTAAAGTTTAAAGCAGAAATTGGGGCACTTTGAAATTTTCATTTTTGACCAAAATCGACAGATCCGGGGCTTAGGGAATTTCTCATATGCCACATAACGGTTGAAGCTCCTGTTCAAAAATGATGCTCCGAAATCAACTTCTGTCACCTTAGTGATACATTTTGGGATAGTACCTAAAGTTTAAAGCAGAAATTGGGGCACTTTTGAAATTTTCATTTTTGACCAAAATCGACAGGTCCGGGGCTTAGGGAATTTCTCATATGCCACAAAACGGTTGAAGCTCCTGTTCAAAAATGATGCTCCGAAATCAACTTCTGTCACCTTAGTGATACATTTTGGGATAGTACCTAAAGCTTAAAGCAGAAATTGGGGCACTTTTGAAATTTTCATTTTTGACCAAAATCGACAGGTCCGGGGCTTAGGGAATTTCTCATATGCCACAAAACGTTTGAAGATCCTGTTCAAAAATGATGCTCTGAAATCAACTTCTGTCACCTTAGTGATACATTTTGGGATAGTACCTAAAGTTTAAAGCAGAAATTGGGGCACTTTTGAAATTTTCATTTTTGACCAAAATCGACAGGTCCAGGGCTTAGGGAATTTCTCATATGCCACAAAACGGTTGAAGCTCCTGTTCAAAAATGATGCTCCGAAATCAACTTCTGTCACCTTAGTGATACATTTTGGGATAGTACCTAAAGTTTAAAGCAGAAATTGGGGCACTTTGAAATTTTCATTTTTGACCAAAATCGACAGGTCCGGGGCTTAGGGAATTTCTCATATGCCACAAAACGTTTGAAGATCCTGTTCAAAAATGATGCTCCAAAATCAACTTCTGTCACCTTAGTGATACATTTTGGGATAGTACCTAAAGTTTAAAGCAGAAATTGGGGCACTTTTGAAATTTTCATTTTTGACCAAAATCGACAGGTCCAGGGCTTAGGGAATTTCTCATATGCCACAAAACGGTTGAAGCTCCTGTTCAAAAATGATGCTCCGAAATCAACTTCTGTCACCTTAGTGATACATTTTGGGATAGTACCTAAAGTTTAAAGCAGAAATTGGGGCACTTTTGAAATTTTCATTTTTGACCAAAATCGACAGGTCCGGGGCTTAGGGAATTTCTCATATGCCACAAAACGGTTGAAGCTCCTGTTCAAAAATGATGCTCCGAAATCAACTTCTGTCACCTTAGTGATACATTTTGGGATAGTACCTAAAGTTTAAAGCAGAAATTGGGGCACTTTGAAATTTTCATTTTTGACCAAAATCGACAGATCTGGGGCTTAGGGAATTTCTCATATGCCACATAACGGTTGAAGCTCCTGTTCAAAAATGATGCTCCGAAATCTACTTCTGTCACCTTAGTGATACATTTTGGGATAGTACCTAAAGTTTAAAGCAGAAATTGGGGCACTTTTGAAATTTTCATTTTTGACCAAAATCGACAGGTCCGGGGCTTAGGGAATTTCTCATATGCCACAAAACGGTTGAAGCTCCTGTTCAAAAATGATGCTCCGAAATCAACTTCTGTCACCTTAGTGATACATTTTGGGATAGTACCTAAAGTTTAAAGCAGAAATTGGGGCACTTTGAAATTTTCATTTTTGACCAAAATCGACAGATCTGGGGCTTAGGGAATTTCTCATATGCCACATAACGGTTGAAGCTCCTGTTCAAAAATGATGCTCCGAAATCTACTTCTGTCACCTTAATGATACATTTTGGGATAGTACCTAAAGCTTAAAGCAGAAATTGGGGCACTTTTGAAATTTTCATTTTTGACCAAAATCGACAGGTCCGAAGCTTAGGGAATTTCTCATATGCCACAAAACGTTTGAAGATCCTGTTCAAAAATAATGCTCTGAAATCAACTTCTGTCACCTTAGTGATACATTTTGGGATAGTACCTAAAGTTTAAAGCAGAAATTGGGGCACTTTTGAAATTTTCATTTTTGACCAAAATCGACAGGTCCGGGGCTTAGGGAATTTCTCATATGCCACATAATGGTTGAAGCTCCTGTTCAAAAATGATGCTCCGAAATCAACTTCTGTCACCTTAGTGATACATTTTGGGATAGTACCTAAAGTTTAAAGCAGAAATTGGGGCACTTTTGAAATTTTCATTTTTGACCAAAATCGACAGGTCCGGGGCTTAGGGAATTTCTCATATGCCACAAAACGGTTGAAGCTCCTGTTCAAAAATGATGCTCCGAAATCAACTTCTGTCACCTTAGTGATACATTTTGGGATAGTACCTAAAGTTTAAAGCAGAAATTGGGGCACTTTTGAAATTTTCATTTTTGACCAAAATCGACAGGTCCGGGGCTTAGGGAATTTCTCATATGCCACATAACGGTTGAAGCTCCTATTCAAAAATGATGCTCCGAAATCAACTTCTGTCACCTTAGTGATACATTTTGGGATAGTACCTAAAGTTTAAAGCAGAAATTGGGGCACTTTTGAAATTTTCATTTTTGACCAAAATCGACAGGTCCGGGGCTTAGGGAATTTCTCATATGCCACAAAACGTTTGAAGATCCTGTTCAAAAATAATGCTCCGAAATCAACTTCTGTCACCTTAGTGATACATTTTGGGATAGTACCTAAAGTTTAAAGCAGAAATTGGGACACTTTTGAAATTTTCATTTTTGACCAAAATCGACAGGTCCGGGGCTTAGGGAATTTCTCATATGCCACAAAACGGTT